>NC_081152.1:1667966-1969216 GCF_958295425.1 Solea solea | reverse complement strand
TACTACTTGTATCAATTAAAGTGATCGTTAAGGTTTTTGAACCAAGGACCAGCATGAGCATCTGTGAAAACATGGCTGTCAGTGGGCACAGTTGGAGCGTTTTATGTAAATCTACAGTGTCTTCAGAGTCAATTCATTATGTCCTGAAACTGTTGTGTCATCGAGAAAAATCACAGAAACACAGGAGCTGCTGTTTGGTAAGTTTGTGTCACATATCATCAGCAAAAACGATGCTTAAGAAAATCAGATGAGCAGATTAGACTGCACAGTCTGCTTGTGTGTATTATTTCCTGTATCCAGATGTTCATACCTTCAAATAACTACCCAGGTTGCCATGGATGGTTTGCGTGTCGTACTCCTTGACGGTCCACGAGGGCTTGAACTTGTCATTGTCTGCCGTGTCCGTGGACCTTAAGTCCGCGTACAGAGGGTTCCTTTTAATGTTGGACTTTAGCGTGACTGGGGTGATGTGCTTCTCCAGGTATCTGTCAACAAACACCACGCCCTCTGGGGACGGAGGAGACCTGCTGTCTGGCTTCACCTTGTGCTCCCACTGTGGACATAACACAGGTTTTAGTTCTCGACACACGTCCCTGGAACCTTTCAACACTCTCTACACACAAGAAACTTTGATTTGACATCAAATACATCAAATATTTGCTGTTTCTATGTTTCAATGATGTGTTTTCACACTCATTCCATCTCTGCAGCTCAGTATCACAGGAGTTTGTGATCTTAAAGCTATAGTTCACTTTTTTAAATGTTTTTATATGAAGTGCTGAAACATAATCAATGCTGACGTCCCAGTGCATTCCATCAGTGTGCCACCAGAGTTTGAGATAGTGACACTGAAAACATGGAAAATCCTATTTTAGCCACTTAACAAAAGGCTTTAGTATCTCATATGATAACCATTTATCCTCTGACTTAATGGCTGCTCAGCCTTTTCCAACAGGAAACTGAGGTTTGTGTCACTTTGCAAAACGCTTACTCTCCTGCACCAAAGTCCATAGAGAAAATCAGTGATTTTTCCCATCACAGCACACAGGGGTTGCTGATCCTCTGCTGCCTCCATCAGTAAGTTCATATGTGCTATTTTTTTTTATTTCTGCATTTGAAATCCTTTGTTTGAATTCAACAAAGGATGTTATAAAACAGTGTTATAAAAGTGACACATGTGCCAATAAGGAGCAAATATACTCTGGAATTGTGTTCAATTGAACTGTTATGGTGTTCATTTCAAATTTTTCAAAGAATTTCAGAGTTTATTAAACTGAAGTTTAGTCATAGTCGTTATCTCTCGGGCATTCCACCCACAGATATTCATTTCCCCACTCATGTCTGTATTTTTGCAATTTCCTCCTTTATCCCGAGCACATTTTACCCTCCTGCTCATCACATGTCCACATTTTACCTTTACGTCTCGCTGCGTCTGTGTTGCTACGATACACAGGACTCACAACTGGATGACCAATAAAAACTGCACATTTCCTGTTGGATTGTGATGATTGACAGCAGCAGGGGGAGAGTTTGGTTTTCCCGTTCATCGGTGGACTGATCTGTCATTTTCCAGTCTTGGCTTTGCACTGATTGGATGACAGCACACGTCTTTTATCTTTCAAATATGGAACAAATCTCTATTTTACGGCGCGGTTGGCAAACCCTCGTGATGTCTCAGGTTGGACTGTGTCAAAAACCTGAACTACCCCCTTTAAGCCTGTTCTCCTTTTCTATTTCTCTCTCTGAGCTGAGTGAGCTCTGCAGGCACAACAGACGTTCGACAGCAGTGCACCTGTTGGCCACATAACAAGGCAGGTGTGTTTGATACGTGACACTTGACGCGGTCGCTGGGTGTCGATGAGTAAAAATACAACAGAATCGCACAAGCACACGACAAACAGACCGTTTATTACAACAGATTCCTTCCATCGCTGTAGGAGTTGCTGAGAAACAGTGCCATACCTCAGAGTAGACCCTGTTCTGCCAGTGTCTCTGACTGGAAATGGCTGCCCCAACCTGGAACATGCCATGTGTGACGGGGAGTATCCGCACGTCCAGCTGGAGAAACTTCTCTGGATGGTTGCTGTTGGGCAGAGCAGATATGTCCATCCTGATCACCTGCTGCAGTCTGTAGTCTGGCTGCGTGGACAACCTCGCTACAACTTGAAAGCTCACTAATAATTAATGAAGAGCAGGATATTTATGAGCCTGTATCACTTACAGGTGCGTGTAACTCAATCTGGCCATTTAGAGGCAGGAGCTGAGCGAGCGATGACTGACTTCAGTGTGGTGCCGGGCCTACACCTCTCTCCCTCTCCATGTTACCATGTTACGTAAATGAAACCTCTCGCTGTCTCAAGATGAACTGCACTTCTCTGCATGATGTCTGGTGGGAGACACAGATTATGATCTCTGATTTCTTAAGTCCTCTCTGTCTCTGTCATCTCTGCTATCCTGTCCTAATGCTACTGACGTCAGGCTTGGGAGATGGGGGTTTGATTCCCAGTCAGGACGCCATTCTCCATTTGGGCCATTGGGCAAGGCCCATACATACTGTATGCCTACACCAGGGTTATGAAATAGAGCTATACTGACCACACTGGCCGTCACCCACGTCAACAAGGTCTGTGTTAAGTTAAGAAACCAGGGCAGACTGATGACAGTTGGCCTCTGAAACACGTCATACATGGACAAGAGCAGAGAACAGGAGCTTCATGTTATTCTACCAAACAAGCAACCAGTCCAAAAACACACAGAGGTTAATTAGCCATAGGTTTGAAAGTAAATGGTTGTCCTTCTCTGCCCTGTGATGCCCCCGTCTTTTGCCCTCTAGTGGCCCCGCGACCCTCATGTGGAGGATAGAGCGTAAGACATTAAATGAATGATGGAAAGTTGGTCTTATATATTGATAAACTTTAAATACTCAAAACTTATACCTGTATTTTCTGATTGTATTCTATACCATAACACATCCTACTAGCCAAGCCAAACCTCTTCAGAGTGACTATGATGTCATCCATTCTTTGTATGGAGGCTCAATATGTGGCCTTCTCCTCAAAAGGGACAGCAAAGTGTGAAGATGAGTCCAAATGCATTGACAGTGAGTGAGAACAATAATTATTGATTCAACTTAATTTAACTTATAGGGACCATCAACCTGTCAGGGACTACGGATGCAAATTAGCCTTTGGCTATAATCCTGTATATTTACATCTTTGAAATGTTCATTGAAATAAACTTAACTTAATGTCCTGTGATGTTTTCTGGGTGAGGCCTACACATGTTTGAAGTCCTCTTGTATGTGATAATAATATATCATAATAAATAAAGACGATGAGGTCAGTTAATCTGAAGCATATATTTAATCTGCTGCAGATACAGTAGCTAACCTCCAGATGTCCCTCTGACCTTTCCATCTATGACCAGTTCACAGTGGTCTATTTTACTCTTCATCATTTGACTCATGACAAACTGTTGAAGGATAAATGTGCTGAAATATAACGGCCACGTTACGATGCTGTTGATCTTCCTCTGGCACCACCATCACATTAGCACATTAAGTCAGGAGACCCCGGTCTGACTGAAGGTCTATGGAGTTTGCACGAGTGTGAGGGCCAATGTTTGTTCGTCACTGTATTGTCGCCAAACTCTCGCACGGAGACAATCAACGATTGAATATTTTAAATAAATGTCACCATATGTTGCACTGTACCAGATTATAGCTTCAAGGTCATGCACATCTGTTGTGTCCAGGGTCAATCAGAACAGAACTGTAGTACAGTACAGACCTGTAGACCAGGTCACCAAGGGGGACAAAGAAGGTGATTTCCTGACTCTCTGAGCTCCTAAAACAGAAGTTATATTAATCAAAAGCTATAAAATTATGACTGTCAAGCTTATTATAATGTCAGTTCATTTTTAATTTGTGCTTTGGTATATATTTGTGGATTGTGGATCGTAAACAAATAAAAAATATAAAAATGGACAACGAAAAGAACGAGTGGACAAAGGAAACCAGTGGCAAGACTTGAATACAGTATTTAAGTTTTAGTTTTTCCAGATTCACGTTGTTTTGGAAAATGCGCACGCGCACACTTGAAAAAAACCCGAACTATCCCTTTAAAGAGAGAGAGAGAGAGAGAGAGAGAGAGAGAGAGAGAGAGAGGTGGTGGTGGGGTAGTGGAAGGTGCAGCAGCAGCATCAGGGTTTGCGCCATCGTCAGGGAGGAGGAGGAGGACTGACTGTGACCAATGAGACGGATATTCCGGTTGTAGCTCGTGCACATGCCCGGTGATGTCGTCATCGGGAAACCACTAACGTGTTCACAGCGCAGCCTTCACTAAGATGGATGAGCGCGGGCTGGAGCTGCGGACTCATGCGGTAAGAGCTTCTCCTATTTTCTCCTTTCCACGCAGCGACACCGCGTCGTCGTGCTCCGTGCATCACACACACACACGCACACGCACACACACACAGATCAGATGATGCGCGTGCACTCACTTCCACATTAACCTGCAGAACGACGTGTTTGATGATGGCTGCGACGCTCTGAAGGTGTGAACAGCAGCAGCGGGACTGTGCAGATTTATTTACTATCACAAATCACTGTTTGTCCACCGTGTGTGTGTGTGTGTGTGTGTGTGTGTGTTTGCAGTGGGTCATCTTTCTGTGTTGCTGTGCCTCTCTCTCTCTCTCTCTCTCTCTCCCTCTCTCTCTCTAATCTGTTCCCATCATCATCACCATCGTGGAGCACTGACATCATCCTGATGAGGAGTGTGTCTCCAGCAGCAGCATCAGGGTTTGCAGCAGCAGCATCAGCAGCAGCAGCATCAGGGTTTACAGCAGCAGCATCAGTGTTTGCAGCAGCAGCAGCATCATAAGTGTTTGCAGCAGCAGCAGCATCAGGGTTTGCAGCAGCAGCAGCATCAGGGTTTGCAGCAGCAGCAGCAGCAGCATCAGGGTTTGCAGCAGCAGCATCAGGGTTTGCAGCAGCATCAGCAGCAGCATCAGGGTTTACAACAGCAGCATCAGTGTTTGCAGCAGCAGCAGCAGCAGCATCAGTGTTTGCAGCAGCAGCAGCAGCATCAGCAGCAGCAGCAGCAGCATCAGGGTTTGCTAGCTCAGCGCGTCAATGCGGCGTTTTTGGCGTTTGATGTGAGCCAAGTTGATTTTGTATGAGGCAGGTCAGTGCACTGTTGTAGAGGCTGCAGCGTTGTAAAGGATGCATGGGTTGTTCTGTGAGAAATTTAAATAAATAGCATCTGTGTGGTGATATATGACCATCGTTCATCCTCTGCATGCATTAAAATATAAGTTCAAACCATATATGAGATGCCCATAGTACAAAGAGCACATGTATCGGTTCATACACTTGGTGACATATTAATATACATCTGAACCTCATGTGTACATGCAGTATGTCACATATATATATATATATATATATATATATATATATATATATATATATATGTATATATGTACGAGTCAGGAGAAAATCCATGCATTAGCATGAGCAATGTGCAGATAGATCAGCCCATGACCCAGTGGAAGGGAATGGGGCTTGTAACCACACAGTTGCTGGTTGAAATTCCTGCCTGGGTACTCCTGAGCTCGTTGTTAATTGGACCCTCCCTCATAATGTGATTATGACCACTGCTCTATCTCCTCTTGTCTGACTGGAAACTGATGTTTGTAAGTTGCTCAGTTTCCTTCACCAACGTCCACAGGAGTTTCTGCTCTACTGCTGCACTCTCCCTCCCCCTCGGTTGGTACGTTCTTGTCACGGAGGTGAAACTGCATAAAGAATTATTAAAGACTGAATTCAAAAGATTGCAAATGTGAACTTAGTGATGGCGGCAGCACACAGGTGGAATTACCTGTGTGCTGTGATGTAAAATGAGTGACTTTCTCTGTGGACTTTGGTTCAGGGAGTGGCCGGTTTACAAAGTGGCAGACATGTTTTCATAGACTTTGTTTAGGTGAGCTCAGGAGCTCAGAGAAGGTCCTTCCTGTTCTATCTCAGGCTAGTTCCTGGCAGCACAGTCAGTGTTGACTTCGTGTCAGTGCCTCTAAACACACTTGAAGAAACCACCCCGAACAGAACGCTCTACAATAGATACCCACTTTCTCCAATGCTATATTTGTTTTTCATTCCTTTAAACCACACAAACGATTATGGAGTCTTAGATATTCATCATTATGTCTTACCAAGGAAACCACTTTGAAGCCTGTATTTGTTTTTTTGTCACTCATGAAATTTTAAAGCATGTAAAAGCATTGAAAGTGAAGCTGAGCGTCTTCCTACACAAAGTGTACAGTATGGACAGTTTCAGAGAGAAGATAAATCATCAGAAGCGCCGGCTGCACTGACTGTGATTATAATGGGCAGCGAGTGCTGGCACATTTACAAGTCTAATCCAGGGCTTTTACCTGCACACGAGGCTGTTGAGGCCATTATCACAGCACTGGGGGATTATTTCCACTCTGATGGGAATTCATTTTCGTCCAAAGTGAGGTGAAGGGCAACAAGTTGTGACTATCATTTACTCAAAGATAAACTGAGACGGCACAGAAGAGCTCGGGGTCTGTTTCTCCACTGAGATGTGCAGAGAAAAAAACACATGTATGGATTCAAGCTCGAATAATATTCATTATAATATTGAAGCTATGACACAAAACAGAAAATGCCACAACCAAGGGTCTGGCTACATGATGCAGGTCTACAAACCCTGAAACAACCTAAGAACTTTACACGCTAACTCGTGTCTCAGCCAGTGTTACATTAGCAGCAGCCTCCTCCTCCTCCTCCTCCTCCTCCTCCTCCTCTGTGTATGTGCTGTATAATTCATCCTCACAGAAATGATGTAAAGTACATCCAGGTTTTCTTTTCTGGTTGGTCAAAAAACAGTTTAAAGCCAGGTTTTAAAAGTGAAAAGATGAAAAATAATTGACGAGCCTTAGTGTGAATGCAAGACTCTGGTGAACGTGCTTCTTTCTTTTTTGATTGAGGGATCAAAGTCAGAGATACATACAAAAAAGGAACCACTCTCATATTGTCCCTGACCTCCATGAACTCCCATTCACAGTAGTGTTGGTGTTAATCACCGTTTCTGACTAGCAGGTTCACCCAGGTTCAAACGTTCTTGTGCAGACCAGCTATATTTAGCATTAACGATGCTTAAATCCACCTTCAGTGTCGTGGTGACAGATGAAAATGCAAATAGTATTTAATCTGTCACTATTTTTTTATCATCTTATCATATCAATTTCTATTTTTGATGAAAAAGGGGGTTGAATATTAAAATAATACCTTCGTTCTAGTCATGCATCATGCATCTGGCGACGTCACGCATAGTACCTCCTTATCGTGTTTGGAACCTCGCCAGAGCAGGTACTAAAAAAAGTACCTGGTACCAGTACCAAGTACTATGTACGTGGAAACGCGACTTAGCTGTGCCATGGCGAGGCGAGTAGAGCCGGTGGAAACACGCCATTAGTAACCGCGAGGTGTTAGTACATTTAAACACAAATAACACCATCATAGAGTTCTCAATGAAGCACACAGGCGTCCTTATACTACAGAGCTGCCAGGTGTTAGGCGTTGGTTGGCTGATTGATGGCTGACCGTCCACAGCTGGGCAATAGAAGCTACAGCCGCTGCGGCCGTAACATCATGCCAATGTGTCCTTGTGTGAATAGGTGTGATGGAAAGAACTGATAGAATGTGTGAATGGCATAAACACTGTAGTGTAAAGCAGCTTTGAGTGGTATAGTAATAGTGCTATATAAATACAGATTTAAGGTTAGGGTTAGTCATAAACTGGTTAGGGATAATGCTTTGTCTAGGCTGTCCAAATGAATGGAAGTCGATGCTGCACAAACCTGTGTGTGAGTGTGGATTAGAGAGAAAAAGCTGAGTCAGGATGGACTGAATGAATGGAATATATCATACGATATTTGCACTTGCTGTAATTGCATTTGACAAGTTAATTATTTATAGAGTTGAATGGTCTGGGAGGTGGGACCATATATGAGTCAAATACATCTGGCAAAAATAAAACAACAAGACTCAGCTAATCAAAGATGTCGACTTTTTTAGATTTCTTTGAATTCTTACCAATGCTGGAATACCAAATTATTCACTGAAGGTACATGATGTACGAATAATCATAGAAGTGCCTATGGGAGTTCTTCCCTCTCTCTCTCTCACTCTCTCTCTGAACAGCTCTGTGATTACGCTCAATGGTTAGATTTCCTCTGGGATGAGTCCACAGGTGGTGCAGATCAGGGATGTGAAAGAGTCTATGGGTGGTACAGATCAGGGATGTAAAAGAGTCTACGGGTGGTGCAGATCAGGGATGTAAAAGAGTCTACGGGTGGTGCAGATCAGGGATGTACAGGTGGTGCAGATCATGGATGTAAAAGAGTCTACAGGTGGTGCAGATCAGGGATGTACAGGTGGTGCAGATCAGGGATGTAAAAGAGTCTACAGGTGGTGCAGATCAGGGATGTACAGGTGGTGCAGATCATGGATGTAAAAGAGTCTACAGGTGGTGCAGATCAGGGATGTACAGGTGGTGCAGATCAGGGATGTAAAAGAGTCTACAGGTGGTGCAGATCAGGGATGTACAGGTGGTGCAGATCAGGGATGTAAAAGAGTCTACAGGTGGTGCAGATCAGGGATGTACAGGTGGTGCAGATCATGGATGTAAAAGAGTCTACAGGTGGTGCAGATCAGGGATGTACAGGTGGTGCAGATCAGGGTTTTGACAATACATGACAATACATGATGCTAGGAGGCACTGGAGTAAAAATCACTCACAGTTAGATGATCGGTGTGAATTTACCGATCATCTAACTTGAAGTCCCACAAGACGGTACCTGCACCTTGCCAATCCTACCAGGACCTCATGATTTATTAGGGATGATAGAACTTTTTTGACACTGACACCGATATCTGTTGAATAAGGTCATTTTAGACCTTTTTGACTATGAAGCTGTTAACAACACATTTGTGCTGATGCATTTCAAGCTCTTTCAAAGTCATAATTCTCCAACTGTGTCACAAATATTCTTCTCCCACGAAGAAACAGAGCACAACATGACTCAGCTAAAATGCTATATAGGATTTTAGGATTGTACCAGATTTTACATTTTTATCTGTCCGATACTGAGTATTATATTTGCTCATCCCTACAATTTATAATTATTTTATTCAAGATTACTTTCACTTTAAATGTTTTTCAAAAAAATATGTATCCTTAGTAGAGATGGGCGTTTCTATCAAAAATCTAATTGAAACATGCAACAATATTTGTCGACTATTCAAATACTTGTATGTTAAACTCCAGCATGAGAGCTGGTGAATGTAATGCAGGGTTCCCAGCGGGTTGAGCTAACAAGAGCAGCTAACCTGATGCATTCAGAATTCCTGGTAAATTTCATCACTTCTGTGAG
This sequence comes from Solea solea, assembly GCF_958295425.1. Lineage (NCBI taxonomy): Eukaryota > Metazoa > Chordata > Actinopteri > Pleuronectiformes > Soleidae > Solea > Solea solea. The sequence continues at coordinate 1,959,757 of NC_081152.1, read as the reverse complement.
ATCTACAGCGTGTTGAGCTATGAGGAGCAGCTTCAAGATGCATTCAAGAAACCTTGTAAATGTCATCACTCTCATAACTGCAAATATACATGAAGTCCTCTAACGAAATGCTTGCTGCTGCCACCTTGTGGAAATAGATTCACTACAAATGAGGCAGCCATTAGAGCAGAAATGTATTTTTTATAAATGCAATCATCGATAAAACATTTGGTTTTATATGTTTTAATATATCACGAATAGTCACAGTAACTGTTTATAATTTTATAACGACAACTTGGTAACATTTTGAAAATGGTTTTGTAATAAAGGAAAGATTTTGTCAGTTAGTTTTCTTGTACATTTGTTTGTGCACATTTTCTGAAAACTTATGGATACAAATCAAAATGAATGATAAATGGTTTGTATTTATATAGCACTTTTCTAGTCTTGATGACCACTCAAAGCTGCTTTACACTACACTTTAGCCATCTTATCAGTCACATACTGGTCAAATTCACTGGATCAGATATTGGACGGGTAAAATTATTATTATATATCGCGTTCACTATCCACAGATTGTAAAAATGTAAATAAAAGTCAGCAACAGCATTTTAGCTGGGTCATGTTGTGGGCTGTTTATTTCTTCTTTATGGGAGAAGAATATTTGTTACACAATTGGAGAATTTTGTCTTGAAATATCATCAGCACCAATGTGTTGTTAAAAGCTCCATAATTGAAAAGGTCTAAAATGATTGAATTGGACTGATATTGGTATTGGTAGATAGAAAAAGTGGTATTGTACGATCCCTAACACCCACTATAATGCATGATGCTCAAAGGTTATTATGTCATTGTTGATTAATAATGTGTTTTGCATTCACACAAGCTTTGAACACAACATTTTCACAGTTAATGTGAAGAGATATGGTGTTATTACTCTAACGTGATACTATTTAACATTGAAGGTCACAGACTGAAGCAGTCCACTGAGCTGAATAAAAACTCTCTGTATTTATGCAGCGCTGCAGGCCACAGAGCACAGAGAATCATAGCACACTGAGTGAATTATAATGTAGCCCTGCTTCCCAGTCTTAGCACAATGCTAAGCATCACTGCCTTTCTTTTCAACACCATTCCCCAACTATGAGTGGTAGAGTGGCATGTAACCTAATTTCTGATATAAACAACATAGTAGAAGACGTAGATCTATGTTCTGTCTCTCCATAGTCTGACCTCACTGTGTAGTTCTCTTTCATACATTGTCTCACATCAACTGTGAACCAGAAACAGTTTGATTGCCATGTAGGTAAAATACAAGGATTTATTGTTTTAAAAAAGAAAGACAGGATCAATAAAGATTCAGCATATTTAACAAAGAAAAAGAAATACTTCACAACATGGTGATGAGGTCAAATTGACCGTAGGTGTGAGAGTTGGAGTGAATGGTTGTTGGTCTCTATGTGTGGCCCTGTGATGACCCCGCCCATCGCCCTATGTCAGCTGAGATTAGCACAGTGCATATATACATATATATACTATATATGTATATATATACATATATACTATATATATATATATATACATACATACAAAATACACAAAATATCCCAATATTTCACTGAATCGATTCTACTGCCTACCCCTTATAGATATAATATCCATTTATTGCCCAGACCTTGTTAGTCTATAGAAAATTGTCTTATTTTGTACACAAACCAAATATATTTAGTTCACTCTCACAAAGGTAGCAAAGAACAACCAGAAAGTATTAGAAGCTGAAATCAAAGACGCACTCTAACTGATTAATCCATTATAAAACGAGCTGGCACATGATTTATAATTTCATTACCAATCAACCAATTGCTGCAGCCCCCAAATGAAAATGCACAATTTGACAGTATAAAGAAATATAAATGTGTCTGACAGCTGGGTCATGAGTCAGCTGATGTGGGAGGAGGGTTCAGTTCAGAGAGGATGAAGAAATCTTTGAGTGTTCAGTGCCAATGGTGCAGTATTGCAGCGTGCTCACTGACCATAAGTAACACTTCCACTGGACAAGTGGCATTCATTGCACAATAGAGAGCCGTTCATTGTCTCTCAAAGGAGTTGATCATAATAATCAAAATAAGATTTTTTATTTAATATTGGGCAGTAGCACAACATTTTTTCACTGTGTTGCCTTCAGTGCCACCATTTCACAAAACTGTACATTCATAAAGGAATACTTCACCGATTTGCATGTGGCTTTGTATTGCTAGAATAGCAGTAGTATTTTTTTTTAAATTGTAGAAGAGTAGACTGTTTTGTCCCAACATCTATGATGATGTAAACAGACGAGTTGCGTGACTGTTGCAGCCTCGGCTAGACAAATGAGAGAAGACTCAATAGGAGACTGAATATACGGGAGCTCTCTCTCCTTCTCCACTCACAGCGCAGGAGATTTAATCACTGGAATGAAGCACAGGTAAGCGGAGAGGAGGGAGACAAGTAGAGAGAGCCAGGACAATAAACTCAAGCTGCAAGCAGCCAGACACCTTAAGAGGGTGAATAATGACAGTGCAAAACAGTTATTCACACACAAAAAAACAATCAATAGCGCGGACATTATCCCTACCCTTGATATGTCTGACTTCCATGTTGAAGAGTGCCCATCTCATCAGGGTTGTGGTCTGTGTAAACAACAGTGGGAACATGAACTTAAAAATGTTTTGAGGCTAGGATCAGAGCAAGGGTGTATTTTTCAATAGTTGGTCATTGGTGGCAATTGAATTTCTTTGAAAAATAAGAAACTTGGTGATCAATTTCATCATCTCCTCTGAACGACGTCCCCCATTGTCTCTCACTCAGATTGTTTCTCTGGCAGTGACAGTGAAAACCTTTTTGACTGACTGTGAACGACATACTATACTATGACTTTTTTGACCGATTTTGGACGACATACTATACTATGACTTTTTTAGACTGATTTTGGACGACATACTATACCATGACTTTTTTGACGATTTTGGACGACATGCTATACTATGACTTTTTTGACGATTTTGGACGACATGCTATACTATGACTTTTTTGACGATTTTGGACGACATGCTATACTATGACTTTTTTGACCGATTTTGGACGACATACTATACTATGACTTTTTTGACCGATTTTGGAACGACATACTATACTATGACATTTTTGTCAAAATTTGGACGACATACTATACTATGACTTTTTTGACTGATTTTGGACGACATACTATACTATGACTTTTCTGAGTGATTTTGGACGACATACTATACTATGACTTTTTTTGACCGATTTTGGACGACATACTATACTATGACTTTTTTGTCAAATTTTGGACGACATGCTATACTATGACTTTTCTGACTGATTTTGGACGACATACTATACTATGACTTCTTTGACTGATATTGGACGACATACTATACTATGACTTTTTGTCAAAATTTGGACGACATACTATACTATGACTTTTTTGACTGATTTTGGACGACATACTATACTATGACTTTTTTGACCGATTTTGGACGACATACTATACTATGACTTTTTTTGACCGATTTTGGACGACATACTATACTATGACTTTTTTGTCAAATTTTGGACGACATGCTATACTATGACTTTTCTGACTGATTTTGGACGACATACTATACTATGACTTCTTTGACTGATATTGGACGACATACTATACTATGACTTTTTGTCACATTTTGGACGACATACTATACTATGACATTTTAGTCAGAATTTGGACGACATGCTATACTATGACATTTTTGTCAAAATTTGGACGACATGCTATACTATGACATTTTTGTCAGAATTTGGACGACATGCTATACTATGACATTTTTGTCAAAATTTGGACGACATGCTATACTATGACTTTTCTGACTGATTTTGGACGGCATACTATACTATGACTTTTTTGACTGATTTTGGACGACATACTATACTATGACTTTTTTGACCGATTTTGGACGACATACTATACTATGACTTTTTTGATCGATTTTGGATGACATGCTATACTATGACTTTTTGACCGATTTTGGACGACATGCTGTACTATGACTTTTTTGACCGATTTTGGAACGACATACTATACTATGACTTTTTTAACCGATTTTGGACGACATACTATACTATGACTTTTTTGACCAATTTTGACGACATACTATACTATGACTTTTTTTGACAGATTTTGGACGACATGCTATACTATGACATTTTTGTCAAAATTTGGAGATATGCTATACTATGACATTTTCGTAAAAAATTTGGACGACATGCTATACTATGACATTTTTGTCAAAATTTGGACGACATGATATACTATGACATTTCTGACTGATTTTGGACGACATACTATACTATGACTTTTTTGACTGATATTGGACGACATACTATACTATGACTTTTTGTCACATTTTGGACGACATACTATACTATGACATTTTAGTCAGAATTTGGACGACATGCTATACTATGACATTTTTGTCAAAATTTGGACGACATGCTATACTATGACATTTTTGTCAGAATTTGGACGACATGCTATACTATGACATTTTTGTCAAAATTTGGACGACATGCTATACTATGACTTTTCTGACTGATTTTGGACGGCATACTATACTATGACTTTTTGACTGATTTTGGACGACATACTATACTATGACTTTTTTGACCGATTTTGGACGACATACTATACTATGACTTTTTTGACTGATTTTGGACGACATACTATACTATGACTTTTTTGACCGATTTTGGACGACATACTATACTATGACTTTGTTGACCGATTTTGGAACGACATACTATACTATGACTTTTTTAACCGATTTTGGACGACATACTATACTATGACTTTTTTGACCGATTTTTGACGACATACTATACTATGACTTTTTTTGACAGATTTTGGACGACATGCTATACTATGACATTTTTGTAAAAAATTTGGACGACATGCTATACTATGACATTTTTGTCAAAATTTGGACGACATGCTATACTATGACATTTCTGACTGATTTTGGACGACATACTATACTATGACTTTTTTGACTGATATTGGACGACATACTATACTATGACTTTTGTCACATTTTGGACGACATACTATACTATGACATTTTTGGCAGAATTTGGACGACATGTTATACTATGACATTTTTGTCAAAATTTGGAGATATGCTATACTATGACATTTTTGTCAAAATTTGGACGACATGCTATACTATGACATTTTTGTCAAAATTTTGACGACATGCTATACTATGACTTTTCTGACTGATTTTGGACGACATACTATACTATGACTTTTTTAACCGATTTTGGACGACATACTATACTATGACTTTTTTGACCGATTTTTGACGACATACTATACTATGACTTTTTTTGACAGATTTTGGACGACATGCTATACTATGACATTTTTGTAAAAAATTTGGACGACATGCTATACTATGACATTTTTGTCAAAATTTGGACGACATGCTATACTATGACATTTCTGACTGATTTTGGACGACATACTATACTATGACTTTTTTGACTGATATTGGACGACATACTATACTATGACTTTTTGTCACATTTTGGACGACATACTATACTATGACATTTTTGGCAGAATTTGGACGACATGTTATACTATGACATTTTTGTCAAAATTTGGAGATATGCTATACTATGACATTTTTGTCAAAATTTGGACGACATGCTATACTATGACATTTTTGTCAAAATTTGGACGACATGCTATACTATGACTTTTCTGACTGATTTTGGACGACATACTAAACTATGACTTTTTTGACTGATTTTGGACGACATACTATACTATGACTTTTCTGACCGATTTTGGACGACATACTATACTATGACTTTTTTGACCGATTTTGGACGACATGCTATACTATGACTTTTTTGACCGATTTTGACGACATGCTATACTATGACTTTTCTGACCGATTTTGGACGACATGCTATACTATGACTTTTTTGACCGATTTTGGACGACATGCTATACTATGACTTTTTTGACCGATTTTGGACGACATGCTATACTATGACTTTTTTGACCGATTTTGGACGACATGCTATACTATGACTTTTTTGACCGATTTTGGACGACATGCTATACTTTGACTTTTTTGACCGATTTTGGACGACATGCTATACTTTGACTTTTTTGACCGATTTTGGACGACATGCTATACTATGACTTTTTTGACCGATTTTGGACGACATGCTATACTATGACTTTTTTGACCGATTTTGGACGACATACTATACTATGACTTTTTTTGACCGATTTTGGACGACATACTATACTATGACTTTTTTGTCAAAATTTGGACGACATGCTATACTATGACTTTTCTGACTGATTTTGGACGACATACTATACTATGACTTTTTGTCAAAATTTGGACGACATGCTATACTATGACATTTTGTCAGAATTTGGACGACATGCTATACTATGACATTTTTGTCAAAATTTGGACGACATACTATACTATGACTTTTTTGACTGATTTTGGACGACATACTATACTATGACTTTTCTGACTGATTTTGGATGACATACTGTACTATGACTTTTTTGACCGATTTTGGACGACATACTATACTATGACTTTTTTGACCGATTTTGGACGACATACTATACTATGACTTTTTTGACTGATATTGGACGACATACTATACTATGACTTTTTGTCAAAATTTGGACGACATGCTATACTATGACATTTTGTCAGAATTTGGACGACATGCTATACTATGACATTTTTGTCAAAATTTGGACGACATACTATACTATGACTTTTTTGACTGATTTTGGACGACATACTATACTATGACTTTTCTGACTGATTTTGGACGACATACTATACTATGACTTTTTTTGACCGATTTTGGACGACATGCTATACTATGACTTTTCTGACTGATTTTGGACGACATACTATACTATGACTTCTTTGACTGATATTGGACGACATACTATACTATGACTTTTTGTCAAAATTTGGACGACATACTATACTATGACTTTTTTGACTGATTTTGGACGACATACTATACTATGACTTTTTTGACCGATTTTGGACGACATACTATACTATGACTTTTTTTGACCGATTTTGGACGACATACTATACTATGACTTTTTTGTCAAATTTTGGACGACATGCTATACTATGACTTTTCTGACTGATTTTGGACGACATACTATACTATGACTTCTTTGACTGATATTGGACGACATACTATACTATGACTTTTTGTCACATTTTGGACGACATACTATACTATGACATTTTAGTCAGAATTTGGACGACATGCTATACTATGACATTTTTGTCAAAATTTGGACGACATGCTATACTATGACTTTTTGTCAAAATTTGGACGACATGCTATACTATGACATTTTAGTCAGAATTTGGACGACATGCTATACTATGACATTTTTGTCAAAATTTGGACGACATGCTATACTATGACATTTTTGTCAGAATTTGGACGACATGCTATACTATGACATTTTTGTCAAAATTTGGACGACATGCTATACTATGACTTTTCTGACTGATTTTGGACGGCATACTATACTATGACTTTTTTGACTGATTTTGGACGACATACTATACTATGACTTTTTTGACCGATTTTGGACGACATACTATACTATGACTTTTTTGATCGATTTTGGATGACATGCTATACTATGACTTTTTGACCGATTTTGGACGACATGCTGTACTATGACTTTTTTGACCGATTTTGGAACGACATACTATACTACGACTTTTTTGACCGATTTTTGACGACATACTATACTATGACTTTTTTGACAGATTTTGGACGACATGCTATACTATGACATTTTTGTCAAAATTTGGAGATATGCTATACTATGACATTTTTGTAAAAAATTTGGACGACATGCTATACTATGACATTTTTGTCAAAATTTGGACGACATGCTATACTATGACATTTCTGACTGATTTTGGACGACATACTATACTATGACTTTTTTGACTGATATTGGACGACATACTATACTATGACTTTTTGTCACATTTTGGACGACATACTATACTATGACATTTTTGGCAGAATTTGGACGACATGTTATACTATGACATTTTTGTCAAAATTTGGAGATATGCTATACTATGACATTTTTGTCAAAATTTGGACGACATGCTATACTATGACATTTTTGTCAAAATTTGGACGACATGCTATACTATGACTTTTCTGACTGATTTTGGACGACATACTAAACTATGACTTTTTTGACTGATTTTGGACGACATACTATACTATGACTTTTCTGACCGATTTTGGACGACATACTATACTATGACTTTTTTGACCGATTTTGGACGACATGCTATACTATGACTTTTTTGACCGATTTGGACGACATGCTATACTATGACTTTTCTGACCGATTTTGGACGACATGCTATACTATGACTTTTTTGACCGATTTTGGACGACATGCTATACTATGACTTTTTTGACCGATTTTGGACGACATGCTATACTATGACTTTTTTGACCGATTTTGGACGACATGCTATACTTTGACTTTTTTGACCGATTTTGGACGACATGCTATACTTTGACTTTTTTGACCGATTTTGGACGACATGCTATACTATGACTTTTTTGACCGATTTTGGACGACATGCTATACTATGACTTTTTTGACCGATTTTGGACGACATACTATACTATGACTTTTTTTGACCGATTTTGGACGACATACTATACTATGACTTTTTTGGGTTATTTTGGACGACATACTATACTATGACTTTTTGTCTCATTTTGTACAACATAGTATGCCATGCCAGAGCTGCACCGTTGGTGTAGTGGTCAGTGGCATGCCTTGGCACCTTGAAGACTGGGGTTCAAGCCCTGATTGTGTCAATGGTCTTTCTCTTGGGATTTTGCATGTTCTCCCCAACAACAAAGTGACTTTTTTGTCTCATTTTGGACGACTTACTAACCTTTGACTTTTCTTACTGATTTTGGACGACATGCTATACTATGACATTTTTGTCAAAATTTGGACCACATGCTATACTATGACTTTTCTGACTGATTTTGGACGACATACTATACTATGACTTTTTTGACTGTTATTGGACGACATACTATACTATGACTTTTTGTCACATTTTGGACGACATACTAAACTATGACATTTTTGTCAGAATTTGGACGACATGCTATACTATGACATTTTTGTCAAAATTTGGACGACATGCTATACTATGACATTTTTGTCAGAATTTGGACGACATGCTTTACTATGACATTTTTGTCAAAATTTGGACGACATGCTATACTATGACTTTTTTGACCGATTTTGGACGACATGCTATACTATGACTTTTTTGACCGATTTTGGACGACATGCTATACTATGACTTTTTTGACCGATTTTGGACGACATACTATACTATGACTTTTTTGACCGATTTTGGACGACATGCTATACTATAACTTTTTTGACCGATTTTGGACGACATACTATACTATGACTTTTTTGACAGATTTTGGAACGACATACTATACTATGACTTTTTTTGACTGATTTTGGACGACATACTATACTATGACTTTTTTGACTGATTTTGGACGACATGCTATACTATGACTTTTTTGACTGATTTTGGAGGACATACTATACTATGACTTTTTGACTGATTTTGGACGACATACTATACTATGACTTTTTTGACTGATTTTGGACGACATACTATACTATGACTTTTTTGACCGATTTTGGACGACATGCTATACTATGACTTTTTTGACTGATTTTGGACGACATGCAATACTATGACTTTTTTGACTGATTTTGGACCACATGCTATACTATGACTTTTCTGACTGATTTTGGACGACATATTATACTATGACTTTTTTGACTGATATTGGACGACATACTATACTATGACTTTTTGTCACATTTTGGACGACATACTAAACTATGACATTTTTGTCAGAATTTGGACGACATGCTATACTATGACATTTTTGTCAAAATTTGGACGACATGCTATACTATGACATTTTTGTCAGAATTTGGACGACATGCTATACTATGACATTTTTGTCAAAATTTGGACGACATGCTATACTATGACTTTTTTGACTGATTTTGGACGACATACTATACTATGACTTTTTTGACCGATTTTGGACGACATGCTATACTATGACTTTTTGACTGATTTTGGACGACATACTATACTATGACTTTTTTGACTGATTTTGGAGGACATACTATACTATGACTTTTTGACTGATTTTGGACGACATACTATACTATGACTTTTTTGGGTTATTTTGTACGACATACTATACTATGACTTTTTGTCTCATTTTGAACAACATAGTATGCCATGCCAGAGCTGCACCGTTGGTGTAGTGGTCAGTGGCATGCCTTGGCACCTTGAAGACTGGGGTTCAAGCCCTGATTGTGTCAATGGTCTTTCTCTTGGGATTTTGCATGTTCTCCCCAACAACAAAGTGACTTTTTTGTCTCATTTTGGACAACTTACTAACCTTTGACTTTTCTTACTGATTTTGGACGACATGCTATACTATGACATTTTTGTCAAAATTTGGACCACATGCTATACTATGACTTTTCTGACTGATTTTGGACGACATACTATACTATTACTTTTTTGACTGATATTGGTCGACATACTATACTATGACTTTTTGTCACATTTTGGACGACATACTATACTATGACATTTTTGTCAAAATTTGGACGACATGCTATACTATGACATTTTTGTAAAAATTTGGACCACATGCTATACTATGACTTTTCTGACTGATTTTGGACGACATACTATACTATGACTTTTTTGACTGATATTTGACGACATACTATACTATGACTTTTTGTCACATTTTGGACGACATACTAAACTATGACATTTTTGTCAAAATTTGGACGACATGCTATACTATGACATTTTTGTCAGAATTTGGACGACATACTATACTATGACTTTTTTGACCGATTTTGGACGACATGCTATACTATGACTTTTTTGACTGATTTTGGACGACATGCAATACTATGACTTTTTTGACTGATTTTGGACCACATGCTATACTATGACTTTTCTGACTGATTTTGGACGACATATTATACTATGACTTTTTTGACTGATATTGGACGACATACTATACTATGACTTTTTGTCACATTTTGGACGACATACTAAACTATGACATTTTTGTCAGAATTTGGACGACATGCTATACTATGACATTTTTGTCAAAATTTGGACGACATGCTATACTATGACATTTTTGTCAGAATTTGGACGACATGCTATACTATGACATTTTTGTCAAAATTTGGACGACATGCTATACTATGACTTTTTTGACTGATTTTGGACGACATACTATACTATGACTTTTTTGACCGATTTTGGACGACATGCTATACTATGACTTTTTGACTGATTTTGGACGACATACTATACTATGACTTTTTTGACTGATTTTGGAGGACATACTATACTATGACTTTTTGACTGATTTTGGACAACATACTATACTATGACTTTTTTGGGTTATTTTGTACGACATACTATACTATGACTTTTTGTCTCATTTTGAACAACATAGTATGCCATGCCAGAGCTGCACCGTTGGTGTAGTGGTCAGTGGCATGCCTTGGCACCTTGAAGACTGGGGTTCAAGCCCTGATTGTGTCAATGGTCTTTCTCTTGGGATTTTGCATGTTCTCCCCAACAACAAAGTGACTTTTTTGTCTCATTTTGGACAACTTACTAACCTTTGACTTTCTTACTGATTTTGGACGACATGCTATACTATGACATTTTTGTCAAAATTTGGACCACATGCTATACTATGACTTTTCTGACTGATTTTGGACGACATACTATACTATGACTTTTTTGACTGATATTGGTCGACATACTATACTATGACTTTTTGTCACATTTTGGACGACATACTATACTATGACATTTTTGTCAGAATTTGGACGACATGCTATACTATGACATTTTTGTCAAAATTTGGACGACATATTATACTATGACTTTTTTGACTGATATTGGACGACATACTATACTATGACTTTTTGTCACATTTTGGACGACATACTAAACTATGACATTTTTGTCAGAATTTGGACGACATGCTATACTATGACATTTTTGTCAAAATTTGGACGACATGCTATACTATGACATTTTTGTCAGAATTTGGACGACATGCTATACTATGACATTTTTGTCAAAATTTGGACGACATGCTATACTATGACTTTTTTGACTGATTTTGGACGACATACTATACTATGACTTTTTTGACCGATTTTGGACGACATGCTATACTATGACTTTTTTGACTGATTTTGGACGACATGCAATACTATGACTTTTTTGACTGATTTTGGACGACATACTATACTATGACTTTTTGACTGAGTTTGGACGACATACTATACTATGACTTTTTGACTGATTTTGGACGACATACTATACTATGACTTTTTTGGGTTATTTTGGACGACATACTATACTATGACTTTTTGACTGATTTTGGACGACATACTATACTATGACTTTTTTGGGTCATTTTGGACGACATGCTATACTATGACATTTTTGTCAAAATTTGGACGACATACTATACTATGACTTTTTTGGGTGATTTTGGGCGACATACTATACTATGACTTTTTTGACTGATTTTGGACGACATACTATACTATGACCTTTTTGGGTGATTTTGGACAACATACTATACTATGACTTTTTTGGGTGATTTTGGGCGACATACTATACTATGACTTTTTGACTGATTTTGGACGACATACTATACTATGACTTTTTTGACTGATTTTGGAGGACATACTATACTATGACTTTTTGACTGATTTTGGACAACATACTATACTATGACTTTTTTGGGTTATTTTGTACGACATACTATACTATGACTTTTTGTCTCATTTTGAACAACATAGTATGCCATGCCAGAGCTGCACCGTTGGTGTAGTGGTCAGTGGCATGCCTTGGCACCTTGAAGACTGGGGTTCAAGCCCTGATTGTGTCAATGGTCTTTCTCTTGGGATTTTGCATGTTCTCCCCAACAACAAAGTGACTTTTTTGTCTCATTTTGGACAACTTACTAACCTTTGACTTTCTTACTGATTTTGGACGACATGCTATACTATGACATTTTTGTCAAAATTTGGACCACATGCTATACTATGACTTTTCTGACTGATTTTGGACGACATACTATACTATGACTTTTTTGACTGATATTGGTCGACATACTATACTATGACTTTTTGTCACATTTTGGACGACATACTATACTATGACATTTTTGTCAGAATTTGGACGACATGCTATACTATGACATTTTTGTCAAAATTTGGACGACATATTATACTATGACTTTTTTGACTGATATTGGACGACATACTATACTATGACTTTTTGTCACATTTTGGACGACATACTAAACTATGACATTTTTGTCAGAATTTGGACGACATGCTATACTATGACATTTTTGTCAAAATTTGGACGACATGCTATACTATGACATTTTTGTCAGAATTTGGACGACATGCTATACTATGACATTTTTGTCAAAATTTGGACGACATGCTATACTATGACTTTTTTGACTGATTTTGGACGACATACTATACTATGACTTTTTTGACCGATTTTGGACGACATGCTATACTATGACTTTTTTGACTGATTTTGGACGACATGCAATACTATGACTTTTTTGACTGATTTTGGACGACATACTATACTATGACTTTTTGACTGAGTTTGGACGACATACTATACTATGACTTTTTGACTGATTTTGGACGACATACTATACTATGACTTTTTTGGGTTATTTTGGACGACATACTATACTATGACTTTTTGACTGATTTTGGACGACATACTATACTATGACTTTTTTGGGTCATTTTGGACGACATGCTATACTATGACATTTTTGTCAAAATTTGGACGACATACTATACTATGACTTTTTTGGGTGATTTTGGGCGACATACTATACTATGACTTTTTTGACTGATTTTGGACGACATACTATACTATGACCTTTTTGGGTGATTTTGGACAACATACTATACTATGACTTTTTTGGGTGATTTTGGGCGACATACTATACTATGACTTTTTTGACTGATTTTGGACGACATACTATACTATGACCTTTTTGGGTGATTTTGGACAACATACTATACTATGACTTTTTTGACTGATTTTGGACGACATACTATACTTTGACTTTTTTGACTGATTTTGGACGACATGCAATACTATGACTTTTTGACTGATTTTGGACGACATACTATACTATGACTTTTTGACTGATTTTGGACGACATACTATACTATGACTTTTTTGGGTTATTTTGGACGACATACTATACTATGACTTTTTTGTCTCATTTTGCACGACATACTATACTATGACTTTTTTGACTGATTTTGGACGACATACTATACTATGACTTTTTTGACTGAGTTTGGACGACATACTATACTATGACTTTTTGACTGATTTTGGACGACATACTATACTATGACTTTTTTGGGTTATTTTGGACGACATACTACACTATGACTTTTTGACTGATTTTGGACGACATACTATACTATGACCTTTTTGGGTTATTTTGGACGACATACTATACTATGACTTTTTGACTGATTTTGGACGACATACTATACTATGACTTTTTTGGGTTATTTTGGACGACATGCTATACTATGACATTTTTGTCAAAATTTGGACGACATACTATACTATGACTTTTTTGGGTGATTTTGGGCGACATACTATACTATGACTTTTTTGACTGATTTTGGACGACATACTATACTATGACCTTTTTGGGTGATTTTGGACAACATACTATACTATGACTTTTTTGACTGATTTTGGACGACATACTATACTATGACCTTTTTGGGTGATTTTGGACAACATACTATACTATGACTTTTTTGACTGATTTTGGATGACATACTATATATACTATGACTTTTTTGACTGATTTTGGACGACATACTATACTATGACTTTTTTGACTGATTTTGGACGACATGCAATACTATGACTTTTTTGACTGATTTTGGGCGACATACTATACTATGACTTTTTTGGGTGATTTTGGACGACATACTATACTATGACTTTTTTGACTGATTTTGGACGACATACTATACAATGACTTTTTGACTGATTTTGGACGACATGCAATACTATGACTTTTTTGACTGATTTTGGGCGACATACTATACTATGACTTTTTTGGGTGATTTTGGACGACATACTATACTATGACTTTTTTGACTGATTTTGGACGACATACTATACAATGACTTTTTTGACTGATTTTGGACGACATGCAATACTATGACTTTTTTGACTGATTTTGGACGACATACTACATACTATAACTTTGAAAACATGAGTGACAGTGAAATCATAGGATGAGTGACAATAAAAACTTAAAAGACGACTGGATACTTTTGACTTAGTTCATCTGGATTGTCAGTTTTTAACTAGGTAATTGCTTAAGGGGATTTGTTGTGTTTTTTTATTCAGGGCAAAACAGTTGTTTGTAGTATGACCATGTTTTTTTTACAATAGAAACAAACCCGCAGCGTTTTCTTTTGACCCAGAATCAGTGCTGGGCCTTGGAGGCGACATCACAGGTTTATTCACCGGCCCACTACAGTCAGAGGATGATCGAAAGCTCTGCCCACAAAAGCCAACCTACTGCAAATTAAGTTTGGATGAGTCCCAAACATGTTACAGCCTCCTTGAGACAAATTGGAATTGGCTCCACAGGAGAGCGAACATACAAGTGCAACCAAATATCATGAATTTTATTAAAAAAAATTAATTATTCAAAAACAAAGTAGACAAAGTAAACGGGTCAAAGTAAACAAAGCCCGATAACTGGACTGCTGGTAACCTCCAACCAAAAGTGCTAAGTTAAGAACACTGTGAAAAAAACAGTGCCATCACTAATCAATAGAAAAATAGAATGCAGAGGCGGAGGGGAAAAAGAAAGCGCCCTCATGCTCTTTCAGTCTCATCCTCTGCTTTAGTTCCGTTTCTTTGATTTACAACTCGGGGAAGCCTTCGGGGCCTATGGGGTTCCTTGGGATCAGTCATTAAGGAAACATCCATTAAACAATATTATCAGTGACAGAGTCCCGGAGCGGCCTTGATTTTGGAAGGAGGATGTTGTGTGTGTCCACCTGAATGAATGATGTCATCTGCAGATTCACAAGCACCATAAAAGTGTCATTGTTGCTGGTCTGACTGCTGCTAAAGCATGAATTGCTATGAGGTGGAAACACCAGGACAACTTACCGTGAACAAGTGGATTCTCACGTTATCTTGATGTCATTTATTTGGTGTTAAAGAGTCAAACATTACCTTATGGATGTTTGCAGTGGATACATGTAAAGAACACAGCTAATCAGCCTGTGGTATTAATGGAACATTTAAAAGGGTTATCCTTTGGTGCATTGGTTATACAGTTACTGTTGCAACTGCATCTGGTAATGTATACTTTTGTTTATTTTTGCATAATTACATTAAATTTGATTACCTAAAAGAAAATATATACAGATATTGGAAAGAAAGAAAGAAAAAAAAGAAATTCATATTAGATGCCAGTTCAATGTCATTAATCAGCATTTTATACTTGTGTGTTTCCATGTGCCTGTGGATGAAATGTCCCTCAAACAGTTAAGACAGAATATTATATTATATATAATATTGTGTATACAGACTCAGTAAGAATATAAATACCACACGGTTGGTGTTAGTGGTGAGCACTCTTGCCTTTGCAGCAAGAAGACCAGCACTTTTACACTGTGTAATATAAACCTAACTTAACAAAAAAAAGAAGACTTGGAACAGTTGTAGGAATCATAGACAAATGACCAGATCAATTTAACTTGATTGGTGAAAAGGTTTGAAATGTGGATTTATAATTTGGACGATTTTATAATAGTGTGGATTAGAGCAGAAACTGAAGTTTTCCTGGTGTTTTAGTGTGAACGTGTCGCTGCGGCTGCACTCTGACAGCTGCAGTCTTTTCTCAGGACACGAACAAATGTGCACATGCAGTCGGTGCAGGATTTGAGGACAACATTAGCCATGTCACACCATAATCATTCTCCATCTGCTCTTCTTCTCTGTGTGTGTGTGTGTGTGTCTGTCTGTGTGTGTCCGTGTGTGTGTGTCTGTGTGTGTGTGTGTGTGTGTGCGTGTGCGTGTGCGTGTGCGAGCAGATGCTCAGTCTGGGTCCTGCTGTTTTTCTCACACAGGCTGCAGCAGCTTGGCTTTTCCTTATTATGTAAACAAGTCTTTCTTATTCAGCATTTTTTCACTTCTTGGATTGATTTGACAGATTTATGTCATTTGTTTTGTTTTTTTCACGGTTAGTAAAGGGTTAGTTAACAACTAAACTTAGTGACACTGATTTTCTGACATTTTCTGGACTTAACTTGTCAATGAATTGAGGAAGTCATCGACAGAGTCGTTAGTTGCAGGCCTAACTTATACTGTTTTCAAACACCACAAGGTAGGCACAATAACTCCACTCACTTATCTTCTACCACTTTATCCTCCACATGTTGAAAATTCACTTGTTCTTTGCGCTCCCTGATTTTTTTCTTTGCGCCGTGGTTTTTTGTTTGGGATTCTGACCATGGGCGGGGCCTTAGGAAGCTGCTTGGTGATTGGCCACTGAGTTTTGGAGTGACAGCTCAATGGACCGGAAGTCATCACAGGCTTAGAGTCACTTTCTGTGCGGCACTTGTTCCCCAAGATTTCCCCGTTGACATCCGACAAAAACCGCGGCGCAAAGAACGAGTGTGTCATTCACACGTTATTCACACATTGCTACAGCTTATAATACGATCATCTGATACAACACAAGTTTCGATGTGCGTAACATTTGCATTTTAAAATCACAATACTGAGCTAGCTAATAACAATGTAGCCACGTAACGTTCTGAAATGCACAGTGGATTATTAAAAGACAGCATGAAAAAATATTTTTTAATCCCTGTATGTGACTTCGAATGAACACTAACGTAACGTAGATTAACAACGTTAATGAAAATTTACCCAATAAGAAGATAGGAGGCTTAATTGCTTAACTTAACTACTTTTGTTGAGTTGATTTGGGTTAAATTATTCTAGTCTTCAATAAGACATTTTGATTTAATTTACAGATCTACATTTAAGTAGGAATCCTCTAGATACTGGTGTGAATAATGTGGGAGGAATAAAGTGTGACTTTTAAGCTACACAGCCCAATCACTGTGTGACTCACTTTTAAATAACCATTGTGGGATGCTTTCATACAGATTTAGACTCATGTGTTTATAATTGGGCATATGTTTGATGCTGCTGCTATAATTGAAGACAGCATGGATTCAAAACTCATCAAAAGAGGATTTATTTATACTACAAAAAACAGAATAGTTTTGTTCCATTCCATGAATGACGTTCTAACCTTTGGAACTACAGGAATAGTCAGCATCTCTGAAGAACCTCTAAACTTGTGGGTGATTTGAGTGTATTTGAGATTTAGGTGAAATTGGAGTTCAAACTTTTTATGTCTAAGGCTTATTTTAATAATCTGTCGATACTTCATTTATCGACTAGTTTGGTCCATAAAATGTTAAAAATGTTGGAATGATGATGTCCTTAGATGTCTTGTTTTGTATCTTTACTCATTTCTTTGTCATATGGAGCAAAGAAACCAGAAAATGTTCACATTTCAGAAGCTGAAAAGTCAGAGAAACAACACTCAAACCAATTAATCGATAATCAAATATTTGACAATTAATTTAGTAATAGACTAATAATCAAATATTTGATTAATCATCGCAGCCATATCATAGCAGTGTTTAGATCTCATGTCTCCTAGCAACATTCCTGCACTGCACGCAGGAAGTGATTTGTCTTATGTCACAACAGATGGAGAAAGTTGAGACATGTGAAAACACTAAGAAACGTCCACAAAAGGTTTCAGAAGTGAACTCTGATGCTCACAAAAACCTGGTTGTTAAGTGGTTTGATGGGATAAACACATCATGCCCCCGCCCGCTCTGCTGCTGTATACACACAAACGCTCCTTCAGTCCGGTCTGGTAGTTTTGCTTGGGCAGAAGGACGCAGCATACAAATAATGTTTTATCGGTTGTGTTTATGGAGACCAAGCAGATGAATATGTACATTTATTCTTCATGTATAGTTGCTAGAATCATTTTTTATTGCCCACACAAATGTAACTGACTAAATGTCTTTGCTCTCTTTCCAGGCAACATCAACATTAAAGCAACTTGATGGAGAAAACTAGAGGATTCCCTTTAAGATGACACGCACAGACCCGCCTGACCTACTGCTATCAACTGTGCATCGAGATATAAAAGTGATTCCCATTTCTTCACATTACAAGTCCCTTCAACCCTCCAAACAATGTGATTCTCTAAATTACAACACACTGGAGGACAGTAAGAGTAAAGTCAATAAGAGGCACTGCCATACCTTTGACTATAAGTCATTGGAGTACCCGAGCTCACACCAATATTCAATGGAGTCCCCATACAGGAAAGCTGAAAGGCACGCAGCCAACCAAGATGTTGCCTGGGATTCCTTGGGCCGCCAACAGAGATATCGCTTTTCTGCTCCAGACATTTTTAGCCATAGGTTGACTTCTCAACCAATGGCCGCTGATATGGCAAGTGAGGTAGTTGTCCCTGAGCAAAAAAGAAGGACCAGGTCAAAAAGTGCCCCTCGGGTCCAGACCAATCTCACCCCTGTGTCTTTTGAAAGGTGCTCTTCATCAGGGAGGAAGGGAAGGGAGTACCAAAGGGCTGCAAGAGACTCTCACTGGAGACAAGAAGAATCACCACGCAGGGAATCATCGTACGCTGCAACAAGGGCGCAAAAGCACGAACTACATCCCATTAAGTTGCAACCGCAAATGGGCGACAGCAGTAGATATTCACCTCACTATGCTGCCGATACGACTGAGGATGGAGGGATGGATAAACCAGCAACTAGCCCTCATGTCAGGTGCCGGATGGACATCAAACCGGATGATGCAGCCTTACATCATTCTGGACAGAAACAGTCTACACCACAAATGGACATTCCGTGGCAGAGGCACCACAGTGCAGGGAGTAGGAGTCTGACTGTACCACGCCATTTCTCCTACTCAAGAACACCAACCCCCACTGACTCATTAGGTCCAGAGAGTAGGCAAGCTTATCAATATTCCCGCAGCATGCCAAACACTTTCTTACAATCCATGGATATCCCCTCACAAAGAATGCCTCCATCGGGTGATTACTACGGAAGGGAAAGAAGAGCTCACTCGAGTCCCAGTGTGCCAACAAAGTTCTTTTATGCAGACAACCCAGGGCGATATGTGACAACTGTTCAACCAACCTCGTACTATCACGATGAACGTTACACACCGGGACAAGCATATACTCCCAAAGTGCAATATGTGCAAGATCCAAGGACTCGAATGGTGCATGCTGTCACTACAAGACCTTATTATCCTGAGATGGAGTCCTATCCATACTCTGTGCAAACAGGGTATCCCAAAACCTACACAGCAAATGAACCAGGGCCATACATTATACAGACACCTCCAACTAGAATGTTTTATGGGGACGATCCAAGGTCTTATCAAATCCAGACTGCTCCACCAAGGTTTTACTATCCCAGTGATGTGTATGCAATGCCACCCGAGCATCACGTCCCAGCGAGGGCATATTACACAGAAGGTCGAAGACATGCTCGAGTTATTCAGGCTCAAACAGATGACTGGTACGGCTCAGAAGCCTCTGGTTATTCCACTAATCCTGCCTCTTACGTATCTCAAGTCACTCCAACCAGAGTCCGGCAAGAGCCTGTGTTAGCACATTGGTACACTAACCCGTGTGTAGAACCTCAAAGAATCAGCACAGATTCCAAATCTTACTCAAGGTCCTGGGACAATATTCTCAACTATCATGGAGAGAAGGAGCAACCTCCTCCTGTGCAGCGGCGTCAGAGCTATGATGATCTTCTTGACTCCAGGAAGCCTGCGGCAGACGCAGCTGACAAGCCAGAACCAGTGGTTGTCAATCTCTCCAGTTCCCCAAGACGCTATGCAGCCTTATCAATGTCTGATAACTCACTAATTGACAAAAGTCCAACAGAGACTGTAAAGAGCAGCACCAGTAAACTCTGGTTTGTCACTCCAGAGATAACAATCACTGACAATGACATTCAACCAGGGAAACTTAATAAGGCTGAAGGGCGGTCTGCCAGCTGGGATGTTCTTGACTCCAGAAATATCAAGGGTCCAGAATTGTCTCAGTGTGACTTCGAAAGCGCAACCAAAGAGAAGACACATGACAATGCCTCACTACAGCAAAGCCTAGAACAACTTGACGAGCTTCTTGCAGATCTTGTGACAGACTACAAGCCGCCGAGCAGAAGGGCCAGTGAAGACATTCTGGATCAACTCAAGAAGTTAATTGACGAAGAGGAAGCAGCGTCGCTGTCCAGAAAGAGCTCAAAGGCAGGTGCGGAGGAACCGCCACCTCTTGACAAGCAGCCAACCTCGATACGAATGAATCCAGATGCTTTTCTAGATATGGATGCAGCTAGTGACGCTATGAAGAGTGCAGATGAGTGTTCCCCAGATCAGAGCCCAGACGAGGACGATGCAATGATGTGCTCCAACAACAAATGTCGGAGGACAGAGACCCTTTTCAACGCTTGCTTATATTTTAAATCCTGCCACAGCTGCTACACCTACTACTGTTCCCGTAACTGTCGCAGAGAGGACTGGGACATTCATAAAGAAAGTTGCTTGTATGGAAGAATGGGCAGCACATGTCGTCACATCATCAAGCACTGCCGGGAGACTGTAGAAGTCCACAAAGCCTTTTCACGTATAGCAAAAGTCGGCTACCTTTCTCGGGGTAGAGGAGTTCTCTTTCTTGGTTTTCCAAATCCAGCCTCATCCAGTAATTTTCTGCAGTATGGTTTGGATAGTCTACATATGTCTCCTACCTACCTATCTCTTCGGGAGCTTGATAGCTTCAGGGACAATCTGGGGGAGTACTGCAAAGAGCTGCAGCAAGCTGGTAAAGAGTACGACCCAAATGAATGCTTCATCCTGAATGTATCCATTGCTGTAGGTGAGCAACTGCCCGATGGGCCATCGCCAAGGAACCAAGCTCCAACTGTGAGAAAATATGCAAAGGTCGCCCTGGCCTCCTTCAGCCCCGAGCGGAAAGTTCAGAAGAAAGAGAGTGACATGGAAACGCTGATCCTCACGCCACCGCCTGGAACGGCAGATATCGACAAAGAGGGAGAGGAAGGCAGGAAGGCCAGGGAAATCTGTTTCATCAACATACAGCGAGAGCTGAGAATCCGAGGGGTTTTCCTACGCCACGAATATCCACAAGTGTATCAGCAGCTCTGTGAGTTTGTGGAAAGTAACAGAAGGTTCACACCCACAACCATCTACCCTATTGATAAAAGGACCGGTAAACAGTTCATGTGCATGATTATGGCTGCCTCCGAGCCCAGGACCTTGGACTGGGTAGGCACCCCGCATCTCCTAGATGACATTATTTAAGTGCGTCTTTTGTTGTAAATATATATATGTATAGAAATACATATATATTGTTACACATATTTATATATCAGTCCAATCAGAAACATTTGCAGATAAGTATTTTGTTATCCAAATGATATATATTCATGCCTGCTTGGTCAGTATTAGTCTTTATGAGAATAATTCCTGTCAGGTGGAGAATGAGTACATTACATTTTCGTTTATCCGCCACAAGTCGTTCATCTACTGTAGATCCTGGTCATGTACTGTTACAACACATTACATACACTGATTGTTTTTATGTGTATGTTTTTCATAACTCTGCCTCTTGACAGTGACAGAGTCCGCTGGTGAAAAATGACTTATTTTTCATACACATACTTCAATGGTATACCTTTCAGAAAATGTGATTATTGTTTATTTTTTTAGTTATGTAAGAAGTACTTTCTATGCAAAGTTACATTATGACTCATATTATATTATATTATATTATATTATATTATATTATTCTGATACATACAAACTTTTACTGGCAACGGAAATCCTCATCCTAAATAAATAAATAAAAGTGAAAGAAAGAGATAGTCGTGCTACTGTAAACATATATAGAAACAGACATTAAGTCTTAATGTTACTTAGGTAGAAATACTATATTGAAATTTAAAAATGTTTTGTTCCATTACTGAGTCTAATGTGCTTTGGAGACTAACTTTAGTAGTTCTTTAATTCTGCAGAGCAGGACTAGGAGTGATGCTGATGCAAACTCCACAATGGATATTAAAGGGGTAGTTCAGTGTTTTCTTTGAAGTGCTGTTGTATGGACACAGCCTGTGTTCAGTGCTGTCACTGATGACATGACTGCCGTGCAGGGACAGAAGGGAAAATGGATTTCAGCCACTTTACAAAATACTTACCAGATCAAGTCCAGACCGGCTTCGGTCTACAGTTCTTTAAGAATATGTTCTGTGCTAAAAACACAGAGTTTCTCAATGAGCTTTGGTGTCAGAGAATAAAAATGATAAGATATTGTCGACCAAGGTGTCAAACTCAAACGACTTGGGGGCAAATGAGCAAAGTCTGGTCAAGAGGGGGCGGTTCTAGAGAAAAAAAGTGGGTAACTGAGCTTAAACATGTCTAGAAACACATGTAGATAGAGTTATGAGAGCATTTTGTGAAATGGCTTAATGTGATCAGTGACAGTGTCGATACCTCGTGCGATCGCACATCGTCACAAAGCCTGAACTACCTCTTTGAAATGGTGCCAGTTACCAGCCACACAGTAGGTGTCGGCATGTACTGTTCAGTTTTAAACACTGTGAATAGTAACTTATCTACTACGAAAAGAAAACTTGGTGTAATA
This sequence comes from Solea solea, assembly GCF_958295425.1. Taxonomy (NCBI): domain Eukaryota; kingdom Metazoa; phylum Chordata; class Actinopteri; order Pleuronectiformes; family Soleidae; genus Solea; species Solea solea. Next base: position 1,935,634 of record NC_081152.1, on the reverse strand, counting down.
CCAAAAAAAAACATGCAATTTCTTATAACACTGAAGTTGTATTTTTGCAATATGTTTGCAAATTAAAAAAAAAGAAAAAAGAAGAAGATCTGAATTAGCAGCAGGAGTTATTGTCCTTAGAACAAAATGAGCCAGATGTGGCGCAGTAGCTATTATGGTACATTCAATGCTTGAAGGTGGCATTTGTTGTGTATTTGTGCTGCACTAGATTTTATTACGTGTGATTTAAACTGCCCTGCAACCTCCTTTTTGGTTTAAGCAACTCACCACCACCAACACCACCACCACCACCGCCGCTGCCTTGCTCAGTGGTCGCAGAAACATTGATCGACTCAGCCACTCGTCCTCTTTGTTCTTTCTTGTTTTGATACACAGTGCAGTTTGGGTTTTATTTTGGTAGCAATTTAAATCCCGATTTCCTGACTACACGCCACTGATGATTTGAAACGGATGAAACTGACTGGTACAGCGTGTGAGTTGCATGTTGCAGATGAGTGTCCTTGATTTTTCCCTTTCAAGCGTGATGGACAAACGTTTGTCCATCGTGAGCTGCTCCATGGAGCTGACCCTGCTCCTCATGTAAAGTGGGAAAGATGTTAAACCGGTGGGCCCCTGGGCACAGACTGGAAAAGGCCCCCCGCCCCCACCCTACCTACCCTGTACAGCAGTACAAAAATTAAGTAAAACACATTTTGGTTGTCATTTATCTCAAAGATTCATGTGCTATTTGTCAGGCAACACCTGGCTAATAATAAAATAATAATAATAATAATAATGTGATTGAGGGGCCTTATTAGACCTATCACATAACATAGCCCTAAACAGATGTCACATAATAACCTGTGGTATTCGGCTGAGGGGCCACAATAATAGAACATATCCTGTGGTATATGATTGAGGGGCTCTATCATGATATGATGTCACATCACATAACCAGTGTTATTTGGCTTCAGGGCCAGATGAATAACATAGTCGTGAAGATATCGTGATAGTAGCACCGAGGCTTCAGGGTCTCCTGAGTCCTTGGGCCCCAGGTAATCCATCCTTGGATATAAATATTAAAAGGCTCGTTTTGTGGTAAATGGACATTTTTACGACACTGGACCTTTAACTAAGCTAACTGGGACGTACGAGTGACTCCAAACTGTCGCCATTTAAAACAAAGACATGAAGGAGTGTTTGTCAAAAGTTGAATAAGCTGTTTCCCTGCAGTCATCGTCCATGTTATTTTCCCCACTTTAAATCAAACTTATTCCTTATTCATTCAGCTTTTCCAGAGTTTTCCAGGCAACATATAATGAAACTTGAAGCACACACACAGTATGTGTTTGAGCATCTGTTTGGCCGTGCTGTACAGATCCAGTGAAACGTCACTGGCTGCATGTGATTCTGTTTTTTTTCTATGATCTCATTTAACCGGTGATCGTGACTTGCTCGACGAATGGACTCGTGAAAGTGAAAACTACTATGCTGTGTAAGTAGAAGCCACTGAATTTTACATACCTATTTTTATTTTAGGTTTTTTTTGGTCAACTGTTCAAAAGTTAAAAAGAGCTTGTGTCAAAACGGCAACAAAGACCAGACCTCACGTGTGGAGAAGAATCCTGTAATCTTGTATTTTTTTATACTTTCAACGTACGTGTCCGAGTGTGTCTATTTATAAACCATATCTAATAAATGGAATGAGAACTCTGTTCTGCTGTCTGCCACTCTCAATCTGTCATGTCTTCAAGGGGATGAGGGAAAGGTACTAGAATAATATAATATAGTAATATACAGCATATATATTCTGTTTCCCCTCATGTGTACGTATATATATATGTATATATATATATGTATACATATACAGTATATATATATATACATACATATATGTATATATATATATACATGGTATATATATGTATGTATGTATATATACATATATATATATATGGTTAACTAATCATTAACTTCATCATTATGGTTAAGTGTAAGCCTATAAAATACAATGTTCAAATTTAGTTTGATATGAATAAAAATAATATATGTGAATATGACTTTTATATTTAAAGGTAATATTTTGCCACAGAAACAAAATGCTTTAAAGTTCTTACATTATTAGAATTAGAGGCTGATGATGTTATTGTGATGTGTACATGTGGCTCGTCATGGCAGCTCACAGAAGCTCACACAGCTCTGCAGTTTAAATGCTCATTAAGAGTGAAGTGGATTCACTTTTAAAAGAATCTGTTTAAAAGGTAATGTAGCAACATAATGAGTCGCTATTACTTTTAAAACCAGGAAATAAGTCAAGTCAAATCACTTATCTTCATATATACCCCAACATCACAAACACAGATTGCCTTGAAAGGTCTGTACAGTGAACAAAATGACAGAACCCTCAGGAGGAGCCGCAGTCGGTGTCACATGTACAGAAACATCACATTTACAAAGAATAGAAACAAAGAAAGCACAGAAACAGAGAGTAGGGAGGTTAAAGGTCACAACAGTGAATTCAACCAGTATCGTGGTACTAACAGTAAATAAAGTAAGTTAAATGATTTGTTAAAGAAGTAGTAATAACCTACAGAGCACTGCAAAGGCTGGGCAGGTCTGTCTGTCTGTCTGTGTGCGTGTCTGTCTGCAGGGACCTCAGTGGGACCTGATGGAGCCGCCAAAGATGAGATAAACTTCCCTGTCATTATTCTGGGCACTGACCTCCATCAGTCCTACATCCCTGCACACAGCACCTTCGATTTCATTGAACCTCCCCGGTGTGTGTGCGTGTGTGTGCGTGTGTGTGCGTGTGTGTGCATGTGTGTGTGTGTGTGAATGTAAGCCAGGCAGCATCAGCAGTGGAAACAGAGCAGCCTTCATTGCTCTGGCTCAGTATCAAGCCGCTCGTCTCAGCATCTTTTGTGGCTGCTGGGAGTCTCACAGATAAGTGCAGCACATTAGGGCCCTGCACTTCATTCAAGAGACCACCTCAACTGGAGCCAAGTGGCCTGAAAAGCCACCAGTGTGTGTGTGTGTGTGTAGATTCTGAAAGAATGTAGGCCATGTCAGTGAAAGAATCAGAGGGGCCTCAGTGTGTTCGCTGAGCTCTCTCCTTCAGTCCACTCACTGTGGCCACGGTCAGAGTGGACTGCGTATGCTTCCCAGAACATTTCACGGATTGAATGGACTTGAATTTCAAGTAAAAGTAGAAAACAGGACGCCACATTTAAAATGAGACCAACACAACAGGAAGAACAGGAGAAAAACGCAAATCTCGCAAATCAAATCAGGAGGTAAAGTCCACAAAACCTACAGTATATCACCCCTTACCCACTAGTGCTACCCAACTCGCCTCGGCACAGCACGGCACGGCACGGCACAGTGATTTTGCTTTTCCATCAGTGACGTCTTCAGAGATTGTCACAGGAAGAGGCGTGAGCAAGACGTCCGACACAAGAACCAGAGCAAACAACGCCGAACTGTGGATGAGTTAAAAAGACTGAACAATCGTGGGTTCATCTCCAACAATTACCAAGGAAATGTCTAAAATAATATATAATAAGAAGAAATACAGTCACTGGTGTTTGGTGTCAAGGTCAGGCCGCTCTGAGTTCTCACATGAGCTCTGCAGTGTTGATTTTGGTGCGATACTGCCCCCTAGTCCTGATCAGAGAACAAGCAGGAGAGTGTAGACCCCGAGTCTCAATGGGAAAACCTGTATAAACAAAGGTGAAATAAGACGAAGCAACACAATGTGTTTAGTTTTACTTTCTTACAAACAAAAGAAAGTCAGGAATGTTCAATGTTTTGTTTTTAGAACCTAACCTTGTGTTTTAATGAACCAACTCAGCCCAGTTAACTTGCATAGCCTTGTGTCTCACATTAAAACAAAAACAAATTGAAAACATTTCATTTAGTTTTTTATTTACACAAAACTGCTTTTAACAAACATTTCCCTGTGGAGACTTGAAGTCTTCCTGATGCAAAAGGAACAGATATTTTGAAGCCCTGTGATTGTGATTTAACTTAATTGACAAAAGCGATGAAAGAACAGCTGAAAGTGTAGATTGAGACAATTAACTCCTCAAGAAAATGTTTACTGACGTTATAAACCAAGTTAAAAATTGTACTTCTCTTTATGAACAGTGAAGTCTCCCCCTGGTGGCCAACCACGAATTCTGCCGTTTTCAAACTGGACGTTCACCTGCGACCACAGTAAATGTGTCTACAGTGTTTTTGGGTTTAAATGTTGAAATTCTTACTGTTTCACAGACGTCTGTAGTGTTGTTGAACTGTGACACTACATTTCCCAGCAGTCCTGTAACTTTAAAGAGCCCCAGGAAGTAAAACCGAACATCGTCACATTAATAAAGGTTGAAAGAAATTGGAACATGGAGTCAAAGCAGTGTCAAGGGTGTCTTTCTTTTTTTAATCCAGACTTCTATGTCATGTCCTAAATGTAAAAGTCTATGTACAGTACATAAAAAAACGTGTTAAAACTACTAAAGATGGAGGACAGAAGCAAAGACATAGCAGGTAGAGCTTTGATTTGTCTGTTGAAGCTGTACAGATCCATCCTTGAGGACGGAAGTGAATAAAAATAAAGAACTGATGTCAAAACATCAGCCGACACGTCCCACATGTCCTCTGTCTCCCTTAGCTCGTGTGTGAGCTTTTCAGCTGACGTGGACACGTTTCTGTGTGGTCCGTTTCCTGCTCTAATCTTCTCCAACTCGACAGTCTTCTCCATCTCCCATTTCTGTTTGTTTACTTCTGGCGCTGCGTGAGAGCGTCACGCCTCGGCAGCTTCAGTCTCACTACGGACACGTCTTCTTCTCCTTCTGGAAACTAAAGCTGGTCCGGCGGCTCAGTTTACGCTGCTTTTGGGCAAAGTATTCAGCCCGGCAGGTGCTCGCCCGCGACTCAAGGATATAATTCACCTGAAAATGAAAAACAGTCGGGGTGAACCAATTAAAAAAACGGGTTTAACGAACAAGTTCTTCTAAAATAAATCACCATAGCCTGGAGCTGCACAAACATCTTTGTGATGTAAACTTAAGTTTAAATGATAAATGTTAGCAAAAGCTACTTCTTTACACATCACAGACACAGAACAACAGGACAGGCTCATAAAAGGCAGAATCATGAAGAACGGGGAAGCAGGACCCGGTCACAACTCACCTTCAGCACGATTTCATTGACTGTAGAAGCATCAGACTCAAAGTAGAGCGGCTTGTAATCGTGGTTGCTGAGATAAGTGATCTTAAATATTGCATGAGCTGGAAGACAGAAAAGGAAAAACATGTCATTAAACAGCAATGATGCAGCATCTGCACCTATCAACCCCTCTGTCCCTGTTTCTACATCTGTGTGTGAGCCGAGGGAAAACATCACAGCCCCAATTCATCATCACAACTTTACCATGACTTTCCCACAACTCAACCTTTGCCTTCCAATAAGACACAGGAGCTGCTGGTGCTCTGCTGCCTCCATCAGTACGTTTGTGTCACTGAGATCAATTTGAATGAAGGATTTCAAACACCAAAGTAACAAGACGACACACTTACTGGTGGATGCAGCAGTGGATCAACAACTCCTGTGTGCTGTGATGTAAAATCAATCAGTGAGCGCTTTTACAAAGTCACACAAAGTTTCCAGTTAGAGATTTTATTAGGTTTTTTTCCTCGTTTCTCGGCTTGCAGCCATGTTTTCAGTGTCTGTATCTCCCAGTGACGCTGGCCCACTGGGGTATCACGCAGAGAAGTCCATATTTTAACATTTCTATATGGGATGGGAATATTCTAAACTGGGGCGCATGAGAGCTGGGGAATGTAATGCATGGTTCACTGCGTGTTGAACCGTCATCACTTCTGCAGGATCTACAGCAGGGCTACTCAACTGCAGATATGTTTTTTTAACAAAATAAAAATATAATATAAACATTAATAATAATAATTTGGCTAAAATAAAAGGTTCATAGCAATTATAGCAAATACATTGCTGCAAGGAATAAAAATAGCCAAACATAATACCCGTATGTTTCACTTTAATTTGACATTAGAATCAAATCCAGACAGCAGCCAGTCCACTTTACAAGTGGGACAGAGATGGTCATTCAAGAGACATGCAGAAGTTAAATCCCACGCCAACAGACAAGAAGCATTCAAACACAGTGATTGACATGACGTCACTTAACTATGTTGAAATGATGCTAATAGTAGCTGGACATTATAAGAAAGTTCCTGGATGTAAGGGCGTAGGTTTGCATATGGACAGTAGGGCCGTCAGACAAATAGAAAGGGCCGTATCTGGAGAAACTTCAAGATGCATTCAAGAAACCTCATAAATTTCATCACTTCTGCAAACAGACATGAAGTTAAGTCCACTGTGTGTTTCCCCCACTGGGGGAGGAATAAAGTCATTCATTCATTCATAACTGAATGCAGCTGCTGCCACCTTGTGGTAATAGATGCACTACAAACCACTGTAGTAGACAGATTTCTTTTTATAAATGCAATCATTGACAAAATAATTGATTATTGCCTTTTCTATATATTTCAAATAGTCACAGTAACTAATCGACTTTTTAACTTATACTCTAGTTATTACCTCAGTAAAACAACGGTTCAAAAAAATAGTACTTGAGTATTCCTTTGAGGTGAGACGCACAAAGGAGAATGGGAATTTAAATATGTAATCTGGTGGGACACTCACTGGGGCTTCTCTCCTCTACGAGGTCACAGGCACAGAGGTGGTCCGAGTCAATAGAGATGGGTTTCTGCCGAATCCAGAACTTGGTACTGGCCTTCTGATTGGTTACAGGGTCAATCTCCACCTTCTCTCCTGAAATGCCTGAAAAACAGTGATGTATGCAAGTGTTAACTAAAAGATAGATATTGTGACATGAGACGAGATATGGTCTTCCATTTTGCATATCGTCATATCACGATCAGGTATCCGAGCTAACGTCTTTTCCTGGTTTTAAAGGCTGTTGCATTGATAATCACATTTATTATACTGAATAAATGAGTGACACATACTAAATAATATATTGATCAACCCAAAGCAAACGCCATAACTGCTTAATAACACTTATTTCAAAAGAAGCCTAATTATTTGTGTTAGAGCAGAATTTGGCCATATTTATAGGCAATGTAATTGTCTCCAACACACTTCATTTAACATTAAAAAGCCAAACGAATAAACCAGGTATTATCTAAAATGATAGGTAATAATAAGTGTATTTAATATTGTATTTTAGAGTGTATTTACAGTGTACTGTCAACTCTCCTTTGAGAAGCACAAACATCTGAAATGAAAACCTTTCATGAGTGCAGAGAAACAACCTGTGTGTGTGCAGCTTTATAGCCTAAAAATATCAATCTTTTTGGAAAACCTGTTTCATGTATTTAATGAGTAACTGCACATTACAGCCCTCGGTGTATGCATTATTTTTTAATGAAAATACGGTAATGTGGACTGGAGAGGCAGACCATGTGTGTTGTTTAATGACTGGTTACTGACGTTAAGCAATGCATTAATTCTATCTGCTATCATTAAACAGCTATCTTTTATGCTGCCCTGAATTATAAACATCAGAAATAGTCATAGCAAAATCCCATAGAGGTGAACTGTTTTTTTTGCAGTCAACAGTTTGTACCTAGCTGGACATCAGTGGTGAAGCGAAGCTTGTGGATCATACTGATCTTGAAGGACTTATAGTGGTGACTGCTCAGCATGTCTTGGACTGTGGTGATGTCAATGGGAGGGTCTTCCTCTGAACTCTCCTCACCTCTGGAGCCTGGAGAAAAAAGAAAATCAAACACTAAAAAACAGCAACAAGCAGGTTCTGTTAAGGCTGTGAAAGATGAATGTCTGTTAAAACTGGGTCATTCATGTAGTAAAAATGTGAAATAATGTTTGAAGCAAGTGTCTTCTTGGCTGAGAAAGGCAGAAAAATGTCATTTTGGCTCATGCAGACAAACGACTCCCAGCATGCAATGCGCTCGCTGCCCCGCGAGAGTCTCGCTGTCTCAAGCTTTCGAAGCAGACCGCGCTAGTTGTGTAAACACGCATATCCAAGTGAGGAATTAAATAATAAATATACAAAACAAAATACTCGACACCCACCGGCTTCTAGTTATCACCGAAATGCAGGTCTTTTCTCTTGCAGCCATATCAGTTTGAAAACTACATTCGATCTTTGTTGTTCTCAGTTTACTCTGCAGAGCAAGAGACTGTGTTTACATTCTGGGAATGAAGTCTCGTCCCCCTATGGGTGAGTCTAAAAAGTGCAGAACTGGCCTTGAACCGACATACTACTACTATTCTAGCAATACAAAGCCACATGCAAATCGGTGAAGTATTCCTTTAAGGCTTTTGCACAGCAGACAGACTGAGAGGATAGTGGAACCCGACTGATCTTCAATGATTACATACTGTTTTCTCTGACCAGGCAAAACTCGAGTGTGCTTTGGATCTCCAGTGTTGAGTCCAGGTCGACTGCCACGTTGGGCTCTGTCTGCTTCTCCAGTCGATACATGGGTCCTGTTGGAGGATAGTGAAGTTAGACGAGAGCAACACAAGTCAACTTTTCTTGTTTAGAGGAATAGGGTCACTTGTTGTTATTGCAGCTTTGCTGACACGAGAGTAAAAACAGAACGGTACAATAGGTATAAATATTACACACACACACCCTAAACAAACTAGCTGGCCTGCTGGGTCACCGGATGTGATCACAAGGCAAAAGGATCCTCCTAGCTGCCTCCCACTGCATTTCTTATCTACCTTTAATAACTGTAATCTTATAAAAGTATAATAAATGGCCCATGTTAGATGTTGGATTGTCCACCAGCAGATCCTTTAATCTCAGAATGCCTGCATTTTTTCCTGATTTTGTCAGAATACTGAGAATAAAGTCAGAATTTTGAGATTATAGTCAGATTTTTTAAATTAAAAGTCAGAATTCCACGAGAATAATTCTGAGGTTAAAGGTCAGATTAAAGTCAGCAAATCAGAATTTCTAAAATGTTATATTGTTTTAAATAAAATAAACATAACTCATACTCAAGCCCTTAGGCAACATTGGTTGATCATCACATAAAATACAAGTTATTTTTTACTGAAAATACAAGGTTATGTCTAAATGCACAGTACCAGTGAGCTCAGGGATCCGGGAACAATTTAATCAAATCAGTGAGAAAATCACTTTTTCCCAGTATCTGTTAATAGCCTTATATTTACTTGATGAAGAGAATTACCTGAGCCTTTCTGTGAACCTTTCCTCTTCTTTAATGCTTTCTGGAGAATTTCCTTCATGGTAACTTTCAGACTGTCCACAGGGATCAGAGAGAAACCATGAGCAGCATTTCTAAAAAGGGAGAAAACGGAAAAGGATAAAAGATACTTACTTTATGCTAATATTCTACATTCTTATCTTATTCCTTTTTGAGATAAGTTTATTCTTTTTTTTTTCTGCATGTTATTTATAAATCCTTGATGAAGCAACTATAATGCAGCCAATTCCCCCCTGGGATTAATAAAGTTGGGGATTAGCATTTCAAGTGAAAGTGCTAATCAATATTCTTTGAGAACTGATGTTCCTGGAAATCCATTTTGGTTCTGTTCTTGTCTCCTTGCTTCCCTCTTCATTCATTCATTCATTCATTCATTCCTCTCACCTGCTTCATGTGCCAATCTATTTACATTCCCTTCCTCCATCTTCCCTCCTTCCTTCTGTTCCAGATGTTGTAAAATGTAAACACTAAACAAGCTTACATATGCTGCCTTCCATTACTCAGATTTCCAACTCGGAAATTCGGAGCAACCTCACATATGCAGAGTTAGGATTCAGGAACAGTGCTACTTTTACTGTTAATAGCACTTGTGTCATATTCGTTTCACCGTAAATCAGAAGCGTTTACTTTTTATCCGTAGACAGGTGGCTACGCTTTTTCAGCTTCTCTGGGCTGTGACGTCACTCCCAACTCCAACCTTGAAGTTCCAGCAATATTTTTTCTTTACTCACATTCTGACGAACAATGACTGTCTGGAGGTGAGGCCCGGGGACGAGTATTTCTCCACCAAGGCCAGCGTGCTGAAGCCAAACTTGTGAATGGGCTCGTTGGAGTCGAGCGGAGGAAAGTCAGTGTCCACCTCACCGTCGTCCTCTGCGATGTGGAGACAGTAGGCGGTCACATTCTCACTGAGGGGAGAGAGAGAGAGAGATAGAGAGAAATAGTGGAAGAATAAGTAACAAACACAGTGATATTCAACCAAAATTAGTAACTTTGTTACTACAAAATAAAAGTTGAGTTGGTGACGTAATGCCTGTTTGCGCGCAGCAACAAACACATCATAAAACCATGTCTAACTTTAATAAACACAGATATGATGCATACTCACAGAAAGGTCAGAAACTCGACTAAAAGCTCATAAAAAACATTCTTATGTTCACCAAACACAGTTTAAACACCAATCAATCAAAACTAGCAGGAGCTGAAAATACAATAACAGTGTAAACATTGAAAAGAGTTTTTAAGCTTCTACTGCATATTTTTAAAGGTAGTATTAACTTTAAAATGCAATATTTTTTTAGGCAAGGGAAAAAAATCCTTCATTTATGCTGGGTTCCATCTGCATTTACTCTGATACAGTGGCATCTACAGCGAGGCTTACACTTCTGGTGGAATCTCACAGGTGTTAACACCAAGACAACTCACATAATAAATAACAATTGCAGAGATATACTCGGTTTAGCAAAAAGAGGGTCAGGGACGAAGAGGTCAGACCAATGTTGTCTGCATATTATGCAGGACGACCGCCGTACCCACCAAGAGTGGAAATACAACAAACTTATTCTACCATCTTCGCCGCTCACAGCCTTTGGATTACACACGTTGTACAGCACGACCATCAACATCATCTGTTGTTACATGGGGAGATGCGCAGACGGCCCTGTTGAGGTACGTTACAGTGTCGTATGATAAAAAATCGAAACGTTACAAAGACAACACTGAGGCAGTGGCCTATCACAAAACCAAGGACGTGATGATTATCGATCAATATGAACTAGTTATATCGTGATATGCTTTTCAGCCGTATCAAAATGCTGTTCTACATGTTTGCACTCACTTCAGTTTGGGTTCTCGTCCCTCGCCTGTGTATTGCCAACATATGAGACCAATGAGGTCATGGACGCGGGCGTTGGCGATGGTCACCACTGTCATTGGATGTATTTTGTCTTGAGCCATTTGCATTGAAAGGTAGACGTCGATCTTTTTTGTAGCCGTTGTGCCGATGTGACCCTGAAGCAAGCAAGAGGAAAAACAGCTTTTATTCTGAGGAGAGGGATTCAGTAGTTAAAGGGATAGTTCAGGTTTTGATTCAATCAATCTAAGCATTTATGTCCCGTTTCTAGCAGGATTGTTTTTGCAATGCAGCTGAAACAGTTTGAAAATGCAGTTTTTATCTGAAATCAGAGCAAAAAAAAAAAAATCTTTCTGGAAAAAGAAGATATAAATATAGCAGACTTAAATATTAAATGATTCACCTTGCCATCAAACTTGGAGTATTCATTAAAGGGGTTGTTGAGCTGTTGGGGACACTGCTCCAGTCGCAATGAAAGTGTGGATTTGGTGCCCGTTGTCTTCGGCCGGTCTTTAAAGTCCCGTTTTTCAAACAGTGTACCCAGATCATCAACTGGACAGAAGGCATAACACAATTCAGCAAAACATGGATTATTTCAGATTATTTAAGTAGACTGATGACACAGATATACAATGATTTTTTGGCAGGATGCAACAAAATGCCTTTATCGTGAGGTAAATCAAAGAACAATAGTGCAAAGGACATGTAGGGGTTTGCTACAAAATCATGTTTATTTTAGGCACTAATATTTTTTTATTTAATCCACATATACAATATACGATTTTAATATGCAATTAACAAAGTATGACTCCTTACCTGATTGAGATGATGACCTCTCTTTCCACTGAACGTTTTTACATTTGATTTGGTTCTGTCGTTCTTTCCTGAGCCTTTCAAGTCTTTGGGCTGAAACAAATAAACACATTTTCACATTTCTCTTACACGCAAACAATTCAAAGTTGCTAAAATACCTGCTGGAAGAGAGAAATACATTACACAAAAAACATGATAATAAATAAAAATAAAGTAAAGGTCTTTTCGGGTTCCTGAAATTGAGACACACGCCCACACCAACTTCATCATTAAATAAAACGAGTAGACTTTGCGTTTTTGTTGGTCCCTCTCATCTTACCAGCAGCCCCAGTTTTCTCACGATCGTCTCGTTGGATTCCTGATGAGACAGTCACCACAGGTCAGTCTGAAAAGCTTTTTGTTGCTTGTTTTAAGTTTTGACCCACAACACAGAACCATGACCCGCACGCCACCAAACTGAGTAAAGTCAAAGGGAGCCAAAAGGAAACGAGATGGCTGCCTTTGGACTCCCTCTATCACCAAACCCACATTGACTGTCAAAATAAAACAAACGCCTGATTGTACAGTACTTTCAAAGTAATTTAATTTGATTGAAACCCAATTACACTAAGTTTTTTACATCATGGCACAGCACCCACCAAAATCCAAACTAAAACGTTATATTCATTTGATGACTGATGATTTTATCCTGATTAAGACGCCAAATGTTTATAGATCTGTATCTTGCCAAAAACTGGTACTGAAGATGAAAAGAACTCAATACGTATAAGGTGACAAAAGGAGAACGATAATACCAGGTCTAAACCAGACCTAGGCACAATGTTAGCATGTGACGCTTATCATTGCCATCATGACTTCAGCAGTCAGTGATGATTATGTGTCAGTACCTCATACAACCACACTTAAAAAAATGTAAGAAAAATTTCAAACAAAAAAATACCTTTTGTTCCCTATTAGTGTGGATATGTTAGGGTGAGGGTTATGTGGTTTCTTTTCTCTATGGCACGAAACAAAATATCGTTTGTTTGTGGACAAAACAAGACAGGAAGTACTGAACGATTCAGTGAATGAAAATGTGCCCAGCCACGAGAAAACCAGGAACAAGTGGAGTGGAGGTGTCACAAGTTCAGTTATTTACAGATTCTGAAAGCTTTAAGCTTTCCAACAATGTCTAACACATGGAAATCTGAAGATGAAGAAGATGTGGCCCTTTGAATACTAGGCACTCCTCAGCCTGCTTTAGGGAGAAATTTAGCCTCAGATTTACACCTTCTGGGAGCCAAGTGACAGTATCATCACATTTACATAGTCCAACCCCTTCCTGGTCTAAACTGTCAGTGACATGTGATATCTGTTAGCCCACAGGGCAGAAACTATTGTAGTAGTTTGAACAAGGGTTATCAATAACAGGTCTAGGAACCACAAGGTTCTATGAAAAAGTCCCAGAGGGTTCCCAGAGAAAAATAAAATGAAATGTAAATTTCATAAAAAAAAAAAAAAAAACAATACAGGATATTTTCCTGAGAGTTATAAGGTAACAGTAACTTTTACATACAAATGCACTGTTTAATTAAAATTTAATTTTCATTGTCACAATTATCATTCTCAAATGGAAATGTAACCACATCTAGGCCACGCAGCAGAGAAAAAATAAAAGAAAAAAAAATCTGACTGCCAAAGGTGGGTTTCAAACTCAAGAGTCTGGTTCCAAAGCACAACCCCTTACCAGCTGAGCTAATGCGGGCCAGGCATGAAACTTTTAACATCCCTGGCCATGAATAATACATTATAATACCAAAGCTGGGGGTCATACAAAATGTCACCGAGGGCTGTGACATGCCTGCGTTACAGCTTATAATGAGATCATCTGATCGAACACAAATTTCAATGTGCATTTCAAATATAAAAAAGGTACTAATAATGGAAGTAATGGAAAACAACCTGCCTGATAACAAACCAAGTGCAGTCAAAGCCAGTCAGAGTACAGCCGAGTAGTGCTAGAACTGTATAATGGAAAAGCGCCACGAGTTACCCATTAAAACTGAACCATTTTGGTTTAATCAAATTCAAGTCCATCTGTTCCTATACTTTTACACATCTACAAATATGGTGTTCCGTCACATACATGGCCATCATCAAAGTTGTTTAACATATCTTGATGTAAATACATGGAAATAAAAGCTGAAAAACTGATCTCTTGTCTTATATTCATCTTATTGACCCAAATGTTTTCAGTGTGAAGCAAAAAATAAAGGAATTGCACATAATTAACTGCAGAATCAGTCAAACACACACACACTCAGTGCAGCAACAACGGATATTACATGTATCTGTTTATTCATTAAACTTCTGTCAAAGTGCAACTTGAAAGACTTCAAACTTGGCAGGTGACTTACTCAAGGCACCAGTGTGGGCAGTACCGACTATGACGTTGTTTGGACAGGAAATGCGACAAACATACACACACAAAAAACTGCACTAGTCACAGTGAATCTGTGTGATCAGAGAGAGCGTTTCTCTGCTGCCTGAGTATAAGACAACACAAGCAGCTTTTTCAAGCAACAGCCTCATCAGCTAGCTAACTCACCAGGCAACAAACCATGCTAGCTCGCATTAGCCTTCTCATGTTTTATTAGGCTTATATAACTTGTGTGCCACTAATGTGCAATGTTCACAAATTAAAAAAATACATGCATTCCTATAATACAAAAAACAATTAACTTATTCACACATTTAAATTCAACCCCATTCCTGTCACCTGTGCAATGACAACCTTCAATAGCACACAATTAAACCACTGGTCCTGATTAGACCCACAACCCCCCAAACAAATGAACCCCTATTAAACCACCCAGAGGTCTAGAGACATGCTTACCTGTGTTGGAACGCCGACGGATGCCGAAGTCCCAGCTGGAGGTGATGTCCATGGACTGGGAGAGGTCACAGGCATGATTATCCACCACGCTGCCGCCCTCCTCACTCAGGGAACCGGACCCTGTTGACCCACCGCTGCTGCCGGGCACCAGTGCCAGCTGGCACTTCTCCAGGTCCACATCCTGGTCTATTAGTACCATCTCGCACATTCCTGTGTCATCACTGGTCACATGGGACTGTCTAATGTGGGCCAGAATAATGGCTGGATTGTCCAAAAAAGCCATTCCCTTCTTGCTTTATAGAGTGTGGCTTATAGCTCTGGCTGTTTTCTCTGTGCCGTGCCTTTACGCCAGAGGATCCGTTCAACTTCCTCTCAGTCTCTCTCTGGTTTTGTTAAAGCAGAGGCTGATGACAAGTAGAGAATTGTCATCTTTTCCATCTTCTTTTCCTGATTAATCTCTCTGCTTCTGAGGTAGGGAAACTGCCAGTGCCTGTGTGGAGAGAGTGAACAGTGAGTATATGACTGATTGGAGCCTGAGTATTCAAGAAATCTCTAAGTAAATGCATAAATATTTCCAAAATTATAATCAAAGCTTGGTTACTTATGTACTGAAGCATCTAAAAGTAGACCAGTATCAGTTTCATTACTATACTACTCGATTGCAAATTAATTTATATTTATCTAAATGACGTCATGATTTTGACCCTCGAAAGCTTAGGTAGAATTGAGGATTTCATGACATAAAATGAAGGATCCTAGACTAAACTAGACAAGAATAAAAAAGGCAGACACATCTGCTCTAAAAGAGATAAAAAATTTAAAAAAAAGTTGGAGGATTTGGAGAACCATGACACCTGTAATATATACACAATATAATAACCACTGGTTCCCAAAGTCTGAGAAAAGAATTTTTGTTACACAAGGCTTCAATTCCTGTTATAAGGTAGACCCCTATAGTGACCACAGGACTCAGTAATGAGACGCTTGCTTGATGAGCTATAGTAACCCTATCATGGGCTTTGTAGCAAAAATGTAACATGGAATTGAATATATAAGATTATATATTAATATATAACAATGGAATATTTAGTCAACATCAACAGTCGACTCTGTTCTGAGCCACAGTCTTATAATTGTCATTCGAAAGCCAAACATTAAAAACCCACTGGCATTTCTGCAGATTAGCATCTGGCTAGAGCTGCTAATCTCACAAGCGAACACAATAGGTATCACATGTAGCATTTTAGCATAAAACCCACAACCTTCCAGTTGAGGACGACTGGCTCTACCACTCAACTATTGTTGTGCCTTCACTAAAAGAAACACATTCAAAAAGTTCCTTCCTAATTCCTGCTGCGATCAGCCTTTTAAATGACTCTTTGCTGCAATTATATTTTTATTCTATTGTTGTATGTTGTTTATGTATGACTGCTGGCTGTAAACTGAATTACACCTCCCAAAAACACAAGTAGAGCTTGATGACTGAGTCCTAACAACAGTCTGAATAAACAGTAGAGGCATGACAGTATAATAGTCTCTATTCATACTCGTAATTTACATTAAACATTGTCTGATGACGTCTTTGGCCTGGGTCATACGAGTTCATTTGTACCAGCTCTCACTCATGAACTGTGACTGCTTTGTCACAACACTGATATACTTGTCTTTAACCATAAACAACTGGCTCTAAACTCAGAAAGTCACGTTTCACTGTGCTGTATATTTACTGTGTGAACACGAGGGTGTTGACTGTTTCAACAAGCTGATGACAGCTGCCAGCAACAAGCCCATCACAACATGTCTGAAACAAGGAAGGAAGTTAATATGTCAAATCCAGGCCAATAGCAAAACATTTTAAGCTCATAAAACAAAATGAATGACCAAGGGTATCACGTCGTCATTGTATTTTATAGTTTCCAGGTATTATTATTGTTGTTTTTGGTGGCTCCGTCTGTGTGCGCTTCCACACTTGCTTGCAATATGAGCAACAGAGACCGACAAAGGCCTGTTAGAATTTGAACACACAACCTTCTGATCTGGAGACAGATGCTGTAACGTTGCGCCACAGAGTCTGTTACACATAAGGGCCGACAGAGGCTTGTTGCGTGAATGGGGTCGTGGAGGTGCTGGAGCCAATACTGGCTGACACAGGGCGAAAGGTGGGGTACACCCTGGACAGGTCGCCAGTGAATGCGGCAAACATTCAGACGAATGTTTGCCGCATTCAGGTGCAATTATTTGATTAACCAAATATTACATCGATTACTAAATTAAGCAGTTTTTCATTAACTGAAAATTGATTTAATTATTAATCATCAATTATTTTCTCTTCTTTTCTACCACATGAAAATAATGTTTAACTGTGGTCTCTGAATGCTGTTTTGCGATAAGAACATTAAAGGACAACATAGCCATGGATTGTAAAAGACAGAGAAAAGGGGTTGCAGATAAAGAGATAAAAGGACAACATTATGGGTGTAGTAAAATATCGATACACTAAAAGCATAATACTGTATTATTCTTTCTAGTTCTGGATCAATGAGGAAATATTCTTGTAGAGATTTGTGTTGTACTTTAGAATTTCAGCCATTTGACTCTCTCCCCTCCTATTCCTCTCACTAGACAAAAAACAACGTATATTGTTATGCACATAACATTGTTATTTTTAGAGAGCTTTTCTTGAGGTAGAAAAGAGCTACTGCTTCTTCTATGGGGTTTAACAGCAGTTTGCATCGCAATCTTCACTACCTACGTCCATCATATTATATCCATCAATACTGTTACCCTAAGAAAGGCGGCCCCTTTCTACCCTGCTCATTCCCACTGCAACAAAATCTAACGACCATGCCAAAGAGAAAAAGGTCCAAGTCCGCAATACTCCAGTGGTCGCGGAAGCCAGATCCTCAGCATGCAGCGGCATATAATGAAGCAGGAACTTCTACTGGTCCTCAGAGCAGCAAGTGGGTGAGTGATTTATGAACAGCAGGTACAGCACAGAGAGGAACATGTATCCAGACCTTGACCACCAGGTAAAACCTGTTCCAATTTCCTCCCATTATGTGAAGCGTCTCTCTCAAACTTGCCTAGTCCTGTGAAAACTACAATTAGCAGTGATAAGTCTAAAACTGTGTCACACAAGCTCTCACTTAAACTGTCATAGTCAGAAACCTTATACAACAAAACAAAAACACAGAGACATACACAGAAAGACATACTGAGAGCACTCATAGATTTCTCAGCCAATTTCTTGTTCATCAAACCCGTAAGGACATTTGTTACGAGTTTCACCTTTTATCACATTTCAATACTTTTTAAAAATAGTGATACATCATGATATCAGTCGAAGAGACCAGAGATGTTGGAAATATAGACACAGTGCTAGCCAGTACATATTGATTATTGAATTGCACGGGAAGGACGACGATATCACCAAATTCATATGTTGACCCACCCCTATAAGACACTATTGGCTCGACTAGCCTCGCCTCAGCACGGCAAGTTGCTTTCCACTAGCATAGTACCTGGTACCGATGTCGCCAGACTGCCGGCCACTGATTGGTCAGAGTGCCATCACAGGAAGAGACGTCCAACACAAGAATCAAGCCGGACAATGTCTAACTGTAGATCAGTTAAAAAGACTTAACAATCCTAAAAACGTGTGTTACTCTCCAACAATTACCAGGGAAATTATTAAAATCTGCTCCGGTCATGGAGGAAGTACTGAACAAATATTTTTGAATTAACTGATTCTAATGATTCAGTAACACTGAAAACAAGCATGCTGGGACCATAGTGGAAAAGAGCCATGAGTACATTTGCTTTCATCAGGTTTTTCAAAACAGCCAGACACCCACATACTATGGAAGTAAACCGGAGAATCCAGAGAAAACCCACATGCCCTTGACCCTTCTTTGCTTTAACACTTTAAAATAACAATGCCTTATATCAATATTCACTCAAAGAGTATGAGTGAATATTCTCACTAACGTTACACATTTTCTTATTTCAGGACCTTTTGGAATATTTTGGGTAACATTAAACTCGGAGAAGGTACAATGAGCACGGATCAAAACATTATTAGTATTATAATTTGCATTATCTGGGGAAAGCACACATCCTTGTCGTAGCTCTGTAATAACTGCTTCCGCAAGCAGCTAATGCTAAGCTACAATGTGATGACAAGTTTGCTTTGCCACTCAAGACAAAACATACACATGTTGACAGCTTCATGGTCAACGACACTAAAGTAAAATGTGGCTCATAACTGACACAGAAGCCGACGACACTCGCTCACAGCAAACTAATTAAGTCGTGATTAATCCCAGTAGCTAAGTTGACATTAATTGTGGTAGCCATTGTTTCCTTGTAATTTTGAAGCTAGTCAGTGGTTAATTTAAAAACCCTCTACCCTCTCACCTTAGTCCGCGTTCACCGGGTCAAAGTCGCAATAGTAATAATATTAGTAGTAGTAGTAGTCGTAGTAGTAATATCTGTACAAACTGCATTTGTTGTTTGTCGTTAGCATGTTTAGACTACAATCTGACGCCTTCTGTGGCTACTAGCTGGCCATAGTTAGCAGCTATTCTAACCTCACAAAGTATTAAATCCATGACGGCGTCTCACCTTTAAAGGTTCCACACGGGGAAATGTCCACAATTCCCCATTTTACCTATGCACATATCTAGTAATGACATCTATTACTTTCATTAATAATAACGCTGTGGGGCTAAATCATCTGTGCTTTGCTTTAGCAGTAACCCAGGCTCTTCTTCTTTTTGGTGTTCTGTGGCGTGTGGCAAACGATGTTAAGGTGCATTACTGCCACCTACTGGCGTGGGTGTTGACTGGAATATCTAAATGTAAACATGTTTTAAATGTTAGATTTTTGTTTTAAGGCGATATCATTTCTTCTGTTGTTTGCAGTGTGTTTGCATGATTTAATGTTAAATAAAGAGGCAGTTTTAAATCACTTTAAATCCATGGTCGTTGGACGTTTCAGTCTTTATTATTGTAAGCCCTCACCTGAGCAAGATGCCCTAGCTAGGTGAGTTTATAATACAAATTAAAGCTGTGCTTTTAGTTTTAAACTTCACAATTACATTTTACATTGACCCTTTAAATGATTATTTTTCCTGCCTTTAGGAGAAAATAAACAGTGTAAAAACATGGATATTGCTTATTTAATGTTATCTTAAATACATGAGAAAGAAAAAAACAATCCATCGTTCCACTTTGAGAAAAAAATGTAAATGCACAGTATGTGACTTCTGCTAAGTGTTTCTCAAATCAATAACAAAAGATCTATGAAACACTATATGTGTCAATGCTCTTTCCTTCAAAAAAAAAGTAAAAAGAAAAACTTGAGTGGATTCACCTAGACTTTTGGGGACAGTGCCTCAGATGTGGCTGGAATCTGAACTAAAGCTGAAGTGATTTAAGTTTCAAGGTATGAATGTATTAGGTATGAAAATTGGAATTGACTCATAGGACTAAAATCAGATCTCTGTTACATCAACTGAAAAACAGATATCAGTCAACTTCCCTGAATGTGAACGTAGCCATTATGTCACGGTTATTAAGGAGTGGGGACTCCTCTGGTTGTTAGCCGATCACACCCCTATTCCTGTCCCACTGCTCCATTAACAACATTCGGGCTGCCGGAGCACTATGCCAACACTCAGCCGTCGGCTCATGTTTCGGACTGGTAGGAGTCTCGAAAAAATGCGATTCTCCCTGACGCTTTAAAGAGCAGCGAGACAGGATAACATCAAAACAAACGAAGACTGGTCCAATTCAAGTGTTAACATCGCTAGGTAAGGACAACTTAACTGGTTAGCATATTGGTTAGCATTAGCGGCTACTGCAGAATCTGCGCCTCTTTAAGCGTCAATGTGGCACGCAATGGTGCTGTTGTCTTGAACAGTTTGATAATATAATGACTTGGTCATCAAATGGCATGATGGATAATGTTTGTAAGCCATTCTGTTCGGAAACAGCCAAGCAAGTATGACCCGTACGTCTCAGCTGATGTGTGGGCTTTGCTAGCACGTTACCGGGCTAGGTTGGTAGCTGTGTCGCATAGCAAGGTTCTCCACTGCAACCAGCCACTGTTAGCCACAGCTAATAAACATTAATAGAATAAAAGTGACCGACACTAAGAAATAGCATAATGACTTGACGTGGATAAGGCTAACTAGTCGGGTTATCTCTGTCAGTGTTATGCTCATGGCTTTGCCTGTTATAAAGCCAACACGACAAACTGGTCACATTTAATGTACATTTTCCTCCCTACAGATGTTTTCGCAGTGAAGCCGTATGTGACCTTTGTTTAAGTCTTAGTTTATGGGTGGTGGTGAATTCGGCGTATGGTAGTTTGACTAGCGCTTAGTATCAAACAAAAGGGAAACTGAAGGTCTAAATTATTAGACGTTTGATCCCTCAGCCAGTAACCGCCAAAATAACGGTGCCGATGTCGCAATGCTTTCTGTGATGCTGAAAATTGACCTGCTGCACCTGATGCTATTTTTTAATGACTCAAATTGTCCGAGGGCAAAAGAGACCTAGTGAGAGCTTTTAATATTAGTGGTAGTGGTTTTCAATACTGACACGTAGTGCTGACTGTTTGCACCCCTGAGCCGAGAGCCACACTATCTAAATACCAAGTATACTTGCCATTCAACCCATTTGCAAAAAAAATGTGGTTAACACAGTAACCATTTGACTAGACTGTGGCATTTGTTCACCCCTGCATCACCTGTGTGTTAAATGTGATGCTACAAATGTGCAAGAAACAAAACAAATCATAAGGGAGAGGAAGACCACAACAACCACAACAACCACACCACCACGATCAGTGAAAGTGTTACAGTTGCTGCTATTTTGTATATTTGTATTTTGTATGGTCCACCATTCAAAGTTAATGGCAAGTGATCGATTTTGCTGATCTGCCAATTGATTTTTCAGAGATCATTCTGCAAGTTTACATGACATTAGAAAAAACTAACTGTTGTGTTTTATATATATATAAATATTTATATATATATATATATATATATATATATATATATATATATATAAATACATTAGTTTAACTGAAAATTGTGCCAAATTTCTCAAAGTCAGACTAACACACCCAGTTAATGCAATTGGGAGTCAAACTTCTACTGCTTGTATACCTTTTGTCAGACTCAAGCTGGCTTGGATCCTATGTGCACACCCCACTCCCGGCTTTAAACCGGAAATAATAGAAGAAACTGATAAACAGACGAATAAGACAACAGCGGAAGTCATGGTGAATTTTTTTTGGACTGATGAGGAGACTAACTTTATGCTCTATGAGCTTAAGGCTCAGTGGTTAAGACCGGTACCCTGTGTGCCAAAGACATAATGCTTGCAAGTTCGTCTCCACCCCTGGCTGATTGTACTCAATTCCACTGTAAGTCGCGTTTAGATAAAAGCGTCTGCTAAATGACATGACATGTAATGTAATGTTAAGGGATTGTAGGAAGATTCGGAATGGCGCTAATATGTTGAAATTGGGTGTATCGCCACTCCGTTTAAAAGAGGTGTGAATACATTATATAAATCAATTTCCCAGTAGTGCTTTTATACTGAGACAAGGGTAGTAGTCTAATTGACCTGTATATACAACTGTAGCTCCACTGTGACTAATAAAATGAATGAAAGCTCCATTCTCTGACTTCTGTCGGCCAAACCCTGCTAGCTCACTGCCTACCCAACATGTTGCCAAAGTCCATAGACAAAATCAGTGTTTTCAACTTGTGATGAAACTGAATAGTCATCCATCCATCCATCTTCTAACGCTTTATCCTCCACAGGAGTGTCACGGGGGAGCTGTGACAATCTTATCAGACATAGGGGGATAAGCGGACAGTTTGCCAGTCCATCACCGGCAATGAATATTAATTATAAATAATAATGCTGACATGAAAACTTACTGTAGAAGACATGTTTCTGCTGTGCCACCAGATAAGCTATACGTTTACAGAAAACTAGCAAATTTGAAGATTATGATGTAAATGAAACCCCTTGAATCTTTCGTTGGCTTTTATCTTAACAAGGCTGCTGTGTTTTTGACAGTGCAAGCATTTCACTGGCATTTGCTACTAAAAATAGATGAGTGAACTTGTATTCTCTATTCTGGAGAACACATTATTGGGAATAAATCTGCCTCTTGTGAAAAGTCCATAGCTGTCTTTGCTCTGCGTATTTACACCACTGTATTTTAACATTTGTGATAATGGTGTTACTTCGAGAGTTCAATATATTCTCAGGTGGTGCTTGATATAAAATAATGGCCACAACGAAAACTTCCGTTAACACTTTTTTTCATTTTGTCTTTGGGTTCATGAAAAAATTGCTTGCTTTTACTTTTCACCGTTGTTATTATTTAGTGTTTTCTTTAAGAAAACAATTGCAGAGGACAAAACCAGTGTCCTGGGTCCTCTTATTGAAGTGTAAGTATTAGAAAAGAAATTATGGGAAGAATCTGTGTCTAGTAATCTGTCATTTTACTAAAAGAAAAAGAAAATAACCTGGATACAACCTGAACCAACATTGAAGAAGAGAGTAGAATAAATTCTACCACTTCACTGCTTCAATACAAACTTTAGGATTATCTGCTCTGTTAAATTCTTGTAATTAGTTAGTGTATTCTAATGGTGTCTCTGGATATAAAAATAATATCAAGAGTATCAGCTCATCGGTCTGCAGCCTCCTGGGTCAAAAGCTCAGCTCTCATCTTTCATTAGCTTGAGACACACAGAAAGAACTGTTGATTCAGCCGTCTGTTACTACGGAGTTTTATTTCCTCTCTTTGTGTCAAGGCTCTTTCACTGGACTGTGGTCGTCAAGGAGATGCTACGCAGGAGGCTGCTAGTCCTGGCACATGAATGCACTCTGCTCTCATGTGCACCCCAAAATGTCAGAGGGAGAGAGAAGGGAATCATTATTATTTTGATAGTTTATTGTTGAATCTCTAGTAATCAACAGGTATTCAGTATCATGATGAACAGATGATCAGTTGACACTTATTCAACTGGTAAGTGGCGTACAATTAACTAACTGCCAGTATACTAAGTTATGCTTCAAGTCTTTCTAAACCTGAACAGAGGTGTCTGTTGACTATAAATAGTATTTTTACAGTGTTATTAGCCATCATTTTACGAGTACCCTGTAGATTGTGTCAGCATGTCATTAGTTGACTATCAACTATCAACACTATCATTAGTGTGTGTGTGTGTGCGCACACGGTGCATCCGAGTGTGCGTCTGTTTACGTGTACATTCTTGGTGGTGGAGTAATTTGATCATTCCTGCAATCACTACCACAGTCACTCCTTCAGCCAAGCCCTTAGCATGTGTGGTGCAGCAGTAAAAAGGGTCCCCAATCGAACAGTGTTTTGCTGCGCCACTTTCCGTTTTTCATATATTGGTCTTGCGGTACGCGAAAAGTTATTATCATTAAAATAAATAAATACCAGTTCTCGGTATGGACTGGTATACTGTCCAGCACTAACCATAACACCATAACATTCCCCAGTTTAGCCTAGTTTCTGAAGTCCAGCTCTCGTTGTACCTTTTTGTTGCAGATGTCTGTAAAGATGCCAGAGGTCAGGGATCTTTCTGAAGCTTTGCCAGATATGCCCATGGATCCAATCACTGGAGTGGGCGTAGTAGCCTCCAGGAACAGGGCACCCACAGGATATGATGTGGTAAGTGGGACTGGGTGATATGGCCAAATATCCCAATTTAAAAATATTGATGATTATTGTTTTGCGTCTGAGTGAAAGTTGAAGAAACCAGTTTATTGTGGTTTTATACTTCTGTATGGACAGAAAACAACACTATCTCAATATAATGTTTATGCACAGAACATAAACATTATATTGAGATATACTAGGAATGGGCATTTTTAAAAACTAAACTACAGTGCATGAGCGCTAGTGAAAGTAATGCAGGGTAATTTGCATCACCTCCACCAGGATCTACAATTTTGAGCTTAGATCATGCATTCAAGAAACCTCGTAAACTTCATTGCTTCTGCAAACAAACATGAAGTCCATTAACTAAATGTTTGCTCCTGCTGCCACCTTGTTATAGTAGTTGTGCCACAAAGTAGGTAGTTGAAAGATTTGTTTTTAGAAATGCAATCATTGATAAAACATTTGTTTTCAAGTGAATAATCAAATAGTCATGCCCATCCCTGACATGTATTGTATTAAACTTTTCTTATATTAATACTGAGGAGTTATATCACGATATATATTGTTCTTGAATTGTTGATCAGCCCTAGTGTTGAGTAAGGTCAATAAACAAAACAGAGGACTTAATACCAAATAATTAGCAATTTCTATATCATAGCGTAACATATAGAGTACTATAATCATAAATGTCCCATTTGGGGCTTTGGACAATTATTTTTCTCCAAAAAAATCTTTAACTTGTCCTCAAACATAACATAGTATGTGCTTACGCTTACTTTGTGTTTTTCAGCAGAACTGCTACTTGCAGGTTATGCTAATCACGTGATGAAGTTGTGACGACGACAACAAAATAGATAGATTAAAAGATTAGTAGATAAGATGGTGGCAAAACCAACCAAAATATTAGTCCTGTGTGTCATGTCCCACAACAAGACGTTAGTAGTTTTTTAGTTAGTGGGGACATATTATTGTCAGAGTTTGATAACCTCTCATTTCCTGCCTGTTTTTAGGTCTCCACAACAACAGACGGCCTGGATGCTGACCTTTGGAAAGATGGCCTTTTTAAATCCAAGGTGACCCGCTACCTCTGTTTCACTCGGGTCTTCTCTAAAGAAAATGTAAGTAAACTCACCTCACCTACCAGCTCTTTTTAATAAACATACAGCATTTTAATTGATGCTTTGGCAGAGAGTTTAAAGTGATTGTCATGTGTTGTGGTTGTATGAGATACTAACACAGTCAACATTGACTTCCTGAATGAAAACATGGCTGCCAGTGGGGACACAAAGAAAATGATTTTAACCACTTATCAAAAGAGAGTTATTGTTATTATGATATTAATATTATATTTTAGGGGCGTCACAATCTAGATAAATATCGAATAATCGAATATCGATCAAAACAACACCAGAATCCCCAGACATATGACTTTATTTAGTAGTGGAAAACCCTGGATTTAAGCATTTAATTAGTGTACTGGAACCACGTCAGGAAATGCCAAGCAGGTCACATCTTACTACAAAGGTGTTGTCTTCCATGTTTGATAATGTCGTTGGCGGTCTGAGCAGATTTAGTGACCTTAACAACAGAGAGCTACATGACTCTCTATGTCTTCTCTTCTTTTTACAGTTATTTTCCAATCGACTGGTTATCGTTACACTCATATTGATGAGAAGTTATTTAAATTTGACAATAAGGCCTTAGTGTGGTACATTATATCAGTCATGGCACCATGTAGAGAATAGAAATGGGAATTATCATGACATAAAACCAATGATCCTAAACTAAACTCGACAAGTCTACTTACAGCCACTTACAGCGATGTTTTTGGTGAGGGCGAGCCACTGTATCTGACCACAGGTTGTGCTCACAGTGAATTCAATGATGAATATGTTGATGTGTCATATATCCACACTTCAAAAAATCTTTAAGCTTGCTGCACTCACTCTGTCATTTGCCCCCTTACCCTCTATTGCTTTCTCTCCAGAGCCATTTAGGCAACGTACTGGTGGACATGAAGCTGATAGACATAAAAGACACCCTGCCTGTAGGTTTCATCCCAATCCAGGAGACTGTTGACACTCGTAAGTTATCAAGTCGAGATAATGGCACTGATGGCATCACTTGTGTGGTGAAGGAGGTCTGAAAAGGCCATGAATGACTCGCAATATTGTAGTGAAAGAGCCGACTGATCTGTCTTGTGTCTCACAGAGGAGCAGGCCTTCAGGAAGAGACGACTCTGCATCAAGTTTATTCCACGGGACTCCACAGAAGCAGCCATTTGTGACATTCGCATCATGGGGCGCTCCAAGCAGGCCCCTCCGCAGTACACCTTTATAGGGTAAATATACTTTGTCTGCTATCTCATTGTGCAGAAATGTTGGTGTCCATGCACCGTACAGCCAAGATGTAGAATTTTAAACAGAACGTACACTGAAAGTAATTGTTCACATGCAACTCTAGAGAAGCATGTCCAGCCTTCATTCCTGAGGACTGCTCCAACTCCAGTACATCTCTGCATGATCAGCCCCATGTGGATGCTGAATACTGTCCAGTATTCTTCATTGTCTGATGTCTTTTTTTCATGTCCTCTTGCTTCTAAATGATTCTTAACTTGTATGACAGGGAGCTCAACAACATGGGAATCTGGTATCGCATGGGCAACGTTCCTCGGACCCAGGATTCCACGCACACACCCACCACAAACAACATCCAGAATGTGAACTCGTCCTCCAGCTCAGCCCCAGTCCCAGCTGCTCCCATGCCCAAGTATGTTCTTGTTGATTGTCTGTACATGTGTAAAAGTTTATCTTTATTTATCCGACACAGAGCTACAACTCTGCTCAGTCCTGAATTAAGGAAAACGGATGTCCACAGTCCTTGATCATCGTTTCCTCAAGATAATGGAAATGCGTGTATATTCAGAGCACAGTGAAGTTTGTAAGGATTAGAGATCCATTTGCTGCACTATTGACAGAAAGAATACGTTTTTGGACTTCTTTATTAATCACGAGGATTTGGTGATTTTGATGTGCTATATTTTGTCTGGACATATGCTTCTTCCTTGGATAAGATCAATTTTAAATGTCCAATTATGCAACATTCTGCCTTAAAAGATTTCAGGAAACCGTTATTAACTCTAGCTCACTCAGTTCTCCGTACAGGCTCTTCTCAGCAGTGACAGCAAATTTTGATTTAGTTATAGTCTTATGTCATATTTCACAGAATGAACTGCTTCTTACTTAGTGTTAAAGGAACATCGAGTCCTGTTATTGTGCTGTGTCTGTGTTAATATACTTTCTCATCTAACATAAGAGGAAGTGCATAGTTGATACTGTACCATATTTCTTAAAGCTGTTTCGCTTGGGTGAATGTTACAGCAGAAGAGGTATGATAAAGAGAAAACACCCTGGAGGACACAGCTGTTTCCTGCCCCATCGTCCATTCCTCTCTGCTCCTCTTCCTCTCATTTAAGTTTACTGCTATCTGCTGCTCAGCCAACAGAGAAAATGTGCCTGCTCAGTGGAGCACTCCATTGATTTGCATTGCTAAACAAGCGTCTTGTTGTTTGCGATTATTCTTACAACCAGCTGCAAAAGTCACTCTCTCTCTTTTTAAGTTTTAAAGGTTGATTCCACAAAAACACTAATTTGTGCAAATACGTCGGGTTTTAAAGGTTCAGTCCACCCAAATGTTACTCCACCGACACTCCATTACCAGCTCGAGTCCTGCACCTGACAAGCAGTCGATTGAAATTTTACATTAGATGTTACGCCGTCACCTGGAACCACTCGGGACACAGACACTTGCCCTCACTTAAGAAATGCTACCAGTGGGGATGCAAAGAGAAAAAGATTTTAGCCACATAACACAAGATTCGCGATATCAATATGGTTGCCACTCGTTTTCAAGCATTACACAGGAACTACTGGTCTAGTGCTGTCTTGTTTGTAAGATTGAGGTAAATTCAAAGTTGTTTTAACACTGAAGCCTAAGCTAGTCATATAGTCCATAGTATTAATAGTTTAATATTCAAATATTGATGTGACGTAAAATCACTAATTGTCCTAATAGAATTTGGTGCAGAAAGTAACACTGGTAGCTGGCTGGCAGCTATGTTTTGAGTCACGGTGCTTTAGGGCAATTTAGAGTTATCTGTGTCACTACCTCCTACAACCACACTTCCAATAATCAGATTTAATCCTAGCAGGGTTTTTTGAAGTCACACATCACTGAATTTCAGCACGGTGTGGACTTGTACAATCAAAGACTGTGTTGAATTAAGCAGATGTTTGATATTGTTTTGTTCTTTTGTTCCCAAGACATATTTCCATGACACTCCCGGCCAGTTTCAGAGGGAAAAACACCACCAGACCAGACTACGAGCACCAGAACTCCAACTTGTATGCTATCTCAGGTCAGCATCACTTTGTTTCTGTCTTTCTCTTAATCTCTCCTCCGTCCACTGTGAGTTCTGTTGTGCTGTGTCTAATCCTTGTTCTCTACCACAACGCCACTGATTCTGCTGATAGAAACACACTAGTTTTGTGTAATTCATCACAGACCTCACTGTCTGTGACCAACACTCGGTCTATATTCACATATGGTCATTATTCTAGCCTGGCGGGTTATCTTAGCAGCGATAGCTACTTGCTTGACCATGGTGTGAAGCCAAAGTTGGAAAGAGTGACATGCTATTCCTGCTACAGCTTGTCAAACATGCCAATAAAGACCCCAGGACAGAAAATACATAATATATAACAGAACCACTGTCTTGTGTCATGGTGAAAATGCTGTTGTCACTTCACTATAAGTGCTGAGTTTTAAAATGAATGTTTTTCTGCCACACATTCATGTAACAGACACTATTTTTCTGTCCTCTTTTAGCAATGGACGGCGTGCCTTTCATGATCTCCGAGAAGTTTGCCTGCGCCTCTGATGTAAGTTAACGCTCCTCAGTATAAGTCTTTTCATTTTTAAGCCTTTGTTTTTTGAAATCAAGGTGTGGGAGGTCGTGACCTATGATATAATGCACACATTTTAAGAGGTCTGGCTGCAAGGAGAGCAAGACTTGGAGACAGGAGGTGATTTATAGTGTATCAGGGTTAGGTTTCATTTGCATTTCCAGTTTTAACACTGATTGTGCTTATCAAGTCAGGTTCTTATTGGGGCTGAACGATTTTAAATAAATATCTAGTCAATATAGCGATTATTGACTAGTCAAGTAAGAAATCCATGATAACTCAACATATACCTGCATGTATAGATTTGCGAACACTTCGTGAAGTAATGAATTGATTGAGAAAACGATTGACATTAAGAAAAAATCAGTAGTTGCAGCACAGCACTAAAACCAGTATATACAGTATCATCCTTTTCCGACACTATATGTGGTCTTTCTGAACAAATGTGTGCTAGAGGGCACTTTAAGAAGGTGACCTTGTGGGTAGTCAGGTGTGAAATTCTGGGAAATTAAGTTAAAGGGTGATTGTTAGTTGCAAACTAAACTTTTTTTCAGCGTAACGCCCTCTATCTTGCGCGTCTGTGCAAATACCGTGCAGATGTGGTGTTCGTGGCTACTGTGATCTAATCATACCAGTGTAACCAAGCGTACTGTTCATAAAATCAATAACCAAACATCAATAAATGGGACCAGACACAGGTTAGCCACCGCTTCCCACTCAGCGCAGAACAAGAACAGCGGAAGTTCTCCAACCACCAACAACAATACGTCATTTCAGAGAGATGAGAGAATAGTCTGTTACACCAGTATCGAAGCGTGGAAATAGCGACAAACGCTTTTGTTTTTTCTTTTCAAAGCATCAAAATCTGCCACAAACACAACACACAACACCATTCATAAGCTAAACTGCGCACACACACACACACACACAGAGACAGACAATGACCAGTGCTGTTTAAGGGGACAATTTGGGGCCAAAAATTAGTTTAGTGGAATTTGTTCTTCATTATTTAACATATTATCCCCCCTCTAAGCCAGCACTTTTATTTGGCACTATATCTTCACAACGTATTCCATGGTACAATCTATATTGTTCAATTTAATGTTAAAAAGCGGTCAGTCAGTTTTACTGCCTGGCTGCTGGTTGATATTCTGTAAGAGCAGCACAGATACAACATGTTTAGCAGTATGAGATTTAAAGGAAATAATCAGGAACCTATTTACATCACTAACCAACCATCACTGTTGTTCTATGTTCAGCTGCAGCAGGTGGATCTGATGGGCATCACAATTAAGTCACTGGCTGAGGTTGAGAAAGAGGTGAGTAAACAGATGTCGTCGGGTTTAAGTGAGTAAAATGGCACCTGTGTCTCAGGCTGCTTCACGGTGACTGTGGCAGCACGACCATAAACTGAACTATTTCCTGTTACACACAGTGTCCACCAGAGGGCAGAGTTGTTCTTATTTAGTGGTGTTTAACGGCAGTTACATTACTGCCTTAACTTTAAACATTTACCTTAACTGACACCATCCTGTTTGTCCAAATCGCTGGAGACACAGAGCAGATGATGTGAAGAAAGTTTGATCCCAAATATGACGTGGCTGTCCCTCTTTCAGTATGATTACAGTTTCCGCACAGAGCACAGCGCAGCCGCTCGTCTGCCCCCCAGTCCAACACGGACCTCCATGAGCTCCGAGGCCTGAGGAACTACTGACCTGCATACAGCCAACAGTGACCCCCTCCCTCACTCCCGCCGCCGCCGCCGCCTCTCTTAAACAATGGTGATGAAATGAAAAGACGTGTGGTTGTTTTCTGCATTCTTTTTTTTTAAAAAGGAAAGGAAACAAAGACTGAAATACAGAGTAAGAACAGAAGTGACAACTATGTACAAAAGGAACTAAATATCTTTTGGAAATGAGATGGAAACGCCCCCATCAGACCTTTTTTTTGTGCTCGATCATATGATTTTAAAAACATTTTGTGTCGTACCACAGCCCTTGTGAAGGACTTGTTAGCAACAAGATAAAGGGATCTTCTTGTCGTGATGGATGCGCCCGTCAGTGTCCTTTGCTGTCAGAGAATGGACAGACTGTGAAAGCAGAGAGTATTTCGGCCGTCCCGGGTCGGCACCTCCCACTTCATGTTTTGGGAAAAACGATAGGAATCTTGATTTTGTTTTCAACCTCATACTGATCTTCTTCATCTGTAAGGATCTCATCGTTCTTTCTATGTTACTGTGATAAACTCGTGTGACTGTGAGTGCACTCGTGTTAGGAAATGTCCGTGTGCTTCCCGACGCCACAGATATTACATAAAAACCACTCCCTCACTGTCGGCAGCTGAGAATATAGAACCACTGTTAGTGTTAGTGGTAGTTCTTCAACTCTTTGAAGTGTGGTTGTATGCAGTGCCCGCCCACTCAGTGCCCGCCTAGAGACGCGGACACTCCCCTTCAACTACGACAACTTCAGCAACATGCTTACATGAATACTTAAAAGTCTGATGTTAGCAGACGTTGGTGTTGACATTCGTAGGTTGTTGTAGATATTGTATAGTGAAAAAACGAGTTCAACACTTCTCTTGCCATCAGGCCGCCTGTAAACTGATGATGTTTGGCTTCATAAACTGCTCGGCCCTCGTTCATAGAGAAAATCAACTGTTTCTACACCACAGCAGCACAGTTGTTGATCCACGTTTGAATGTGTTATTCTGAAATTCTTTGGTCGGATTTACACAAACTTACCACACGAGGCAGCAGTGGAGCAGCAGCTCCTGTGTCCCCGTGACCTTTCTTAATGTACTGTGGTGTGAGGGTAGTTTTGGCTTGCGTCCCCCAAAAGCAGCCATGGTTTGTCTTGCGTTGAGTGTCCGTGTCTGAGGTTGGTATCCGCCCGGCAACAGATGCGTGCACAGTGAAGACAGCCTTGACTTGGTGTCATACAGCCACACTGCAAACAGACTTGACGAGCTCCTTAAAGACCACAGTACACTTTACACTGCTGGGCTTACACATACATAGTGTTTTGAACTAAGCTGTGATGATTTTTTTGTCAAATGTAGTGATTAGATGGTAACACAAACATTCTTAATACCTTTTTGAATAGCAACGAATATTAACAAGAACTAAAAAAATCATCTTAACTACACATAAGAAATGAAAAAGCATGTTCACACAGTGCTACAACTGTGACCCAGCTGCTGTTGGAACAAACCCTCGTGATCAAAGCAATGCTGAACAATTCATTCACTGAAATCTCACCTTACTCAAATCCTCTTATTCCCATACGTGTGTTGACATGTGAGGTGTACCACACCACACACCAACTTCATTTACTGTTTCTGATGTTTAAAATGATGCTGTCCGAGATCACAGTGCGTTCTATTTGTGGTCGGAACTCGGAAATGCTGTCTCTAGTTTGTAATAATCTGAAAGCTTAGCAGAGAATCAACTTCCTGTTTACACATACAGTATATGCCTAGTATACCTGAGCGGTTACGTGACAGACTCAGTTTATTTCTGATCGGAGCTAAAAGTTTGTCTGGATGCAGAACACTTTTATCAGAAAGAGCAGTTTTAAATGGAAAATGTAACGACATGTATCCTGACAGCAACTTTAACATTTAATGCTGCGGTCACACTGAACACATACGCGCTGCAAGACTGTTTTTGTACTACAAGGTAGATGGACTTCCTCTCTGACTCGTCTTTATCGATTAAACCTCTAGTGTCGTAGAGCTAATGACAAAGAGACGTCACACCGTTCTCCGTTAGTTTGGAGAATCTCGACGTTGATTGGCTTATGTGTTACTTTATGATTTTATTGTATTTAATACTCTCTTCTTTGTTTGTAAACTTGGAAAACGGCGCAGCGCGTCTGATGTGACCGCAGCATAAATGTGACAAGCTGTGTTTTATTTTTCATCCACACTGAAGCAAACTTCATGCATGTTTGCCACAAACCTGTCGCAACGACAGATGTTTGATGGTTCAGCGTGTTTCCTCTGTACTTACACATTTTGAATAAGTGAAAATGATTTTAGAAGTTTGGTTTTTATAAATCCATCTTACACGTTTAGGCCACTTCCCACTCAGAACCACTACAGTTCACTTCCGATGATATGGGAGTTTGCCAGTTGCCAGTTGTTCACAGTGTTCAAACACAATAACGCTGGTGAATTCTCTCTGCTGCATCCTGCCCCCCCCCTGACTGTTGTCTGCTACAGTCCCAACAATACTACTGTTGACAACAACACATTAAACCTTCATGTCTGTACTTTTCCCATTTTTAATGCTCTGTGAGGTCAATCTCAGCGCCCCCTTCAGGCAACTTGTTACTGAGGGGCATCATCATTTCCCAGACTTTTACTGTCAGTTGTTTCTTTGAACACTGACGTCGTGTCATCCGTGTGAAAGCTATAATTTGACTGTTACATATCCACGTTAAAATGCCCGTCTCCGCACTGAACACCATGTATATGCACAATAGTTGTTTGGAATCTGAGATATTGCGCTGACTTTGTATATTCACTGCAATTTTATATTAAAGGGATAGTAAAGGTTTCTGTCCCTTTAAGTCAGTCAGCAGCACCAGTATTTCCAGTGAGCGTGTTTTATTTGTCCTTGTTCACATCACTTGTTACAGAAGTGTCTCTGCAATATTATCAAGTCATAAATGCATGGATTAACCTCCTTTTACTTTATATTTTTGTTTGAATAATGTATTAGTCATTACAGTATTGTGACAGTGACCTAAATGTAACCTATACAGTTGTTTGGAGTGAAAAGATAAACAGCTCATGTGATGTGTGTGTGTGTGTGTGTGTGTGTGTAACTACACAGACAGTTCTACAGAAACGTACACACTGTAACATCAAACCAATATGACGTCTGCACTGACGGCACATCTCATATCTGCTTTTATGTCTGTTAGTTAGCGTGCATGAGGTGTTCCAGTTAGACAGTTGTTCTTTTTCTAGCATAACGATCGACAGTCATCAGTACATCTGTTCATTTTGTATCATCAGGTCATTTTATTAAAATATGATGAACTTAAAGTTGACTTTTATTTTCATATCTTGATATTTGAGGCCGACTTGATTAAAGAGTTGGTCATTTAAAAATAATAACAAAATACTGAAAAATTGGCAAACGGGGAAAAAAAAACACCCAATAAAATATTCACCTCAAGTCTATAATATCTTAACGTTATGTATGCTGCTTTATCTTTATAAAGACACTCACTCATTCATACATACTCACTCATGTAAGACACTCATTCTCCCACACCAAAGTCCATAGAGAAAATCAGTGATTTTACTGCTGAATTGTTTTTGTTGACATTTGTTACTTAAGTTAATCTGAATGAATCTGAATTTCAAACACAGACATTCCAAAGAAGGCATTTTAGCTCACTGATGGAAGCAGCAGTGGATCAACAGCTCCTGTGTACCATGATGTTAAAATCACAGATTCTCTCTGTGGACTTAGGTGTGGGGAGTGAGTGATTTACAAATGCAATATTCCAAGAATGTTTTTATCATTATTATTAGTACATAATGTTACTCAGACTGGAGGATTAATATCGTTTGTTACTTCCGACACTTAGCAGATAGTTACTCTCTGCTTACTCCACTAGCATCCCGTGTGTTGAAGTGTTACTCGCTGTGTTTGTAGGCGGGTGATGGGTGTATTGCATCGTTACGTCACATTGGCGAGCTCTGAGTTCCACTGCTGTCGTGAGATGTTGTATTTGTGTTATTAATAACTCTGAGGATGAAGTAATGCTATATTTTGTTTAGGTTTTATTGTAGGCTTGGTTTCAAGTTGACATATACACTAGTTACCAGATTATGGCAACTGGTGTCAGTTGAAATGCAATTATTTTCACTCTAGCTTTAAATGATTTTATTTATTTCATTCAGTTTTAATGTGAACTTATTGAATGTATGCTTCTCCTGTCACTGTGTCTGCAGCTGCAACACCACAGAGGAAGGAAGAGTGGAAACACTTGACTGATGTTCATCCTTACTGCACACATCTAAGCGTCGTGCTTGTTAGATGTTATATGTTGTGTTTTTAATGGCCTTCTGCAGACCACCAGCTGTCGCACTGCAGCACGTGACGTCATTTCACGGTTATCTCGTTGACTGCATGTCGCACATGCACCGTAATTACTCGTAGATCTTTGTGTCGCGACCACAACTGATGCCCGAGTTTTTCCACAAACCCT
Source organism: Solea solea (assembly GCF_958295425.1). Lineage (NCBI taxonomy): Eukaryota > Metazoa > Chordata > Actinopteri > Pleuronectiformes > Soleidae > Solea > Solea solea. Next base: position 1,899,901 of record NC_081152.1, on the reverse strand, counting down.
GTTACGGCCTGGACACATCACAGAGGCCACGTTATAAACATGTGTTTACACATGCTACGGCTGCTGCTCATTTCCGGCAAAAAGCAAAACAAATACGGTTTACAGCTTTTTTCGTTTGAATAAAAGCTCATTAAATTAAAAGAAATTAGAGCGACAGTGTGTGTGTGTGTGTGGCAGACACGTGGACTGTACGCTTTCATCCTCATGTCGACATGTGTCGTGTTCCATTTACAGTGTGAGCGGTGTCTGATCAAACACCCTCAGTGCATCAATCTGAACTTCAGCTTTTCACCACAGGATGTCAGGATTTCACATCTCAAAAAATAGATTATATACCTGTAAATACACCCACTATCATTTATTATAAGATAATAATAATAATCATTTTGAATTGAAAAGGCCTCCCAATGATTCTCCAACCTCCCTTACATGTATTACAGGGGTCTCACATTGAAATTAGGGGAGGGGGCCACTCTATAACTATAATGATAAGGCACTACGGATATTCATGATGATATTTCACAGGTTTTCAAAGTAAGAGTGGAACAATGCCAGGATTTGACAGTTAGTTAAGTTGATAGTAACATTACATTTAGTTAAGTCATTTAAACCTCTTTTATTAACATGTGCTGCCAGGTTTTACAGTGTACATTAAAAAGGGTAGTTGGACAACAGTGGATTGGCGACCTGTCCAGGGTGTCTCCACCGCCGTTCACTCAATGTCAGCTGGGATTGGCTCCAGCTCCTCCATGGCCATCAAGTGGAGGATGAGGGGATGAAAATGGACGGATGATGGATGACAATATTTGCCTACAGACCCATGCTTATGAAGGACAAGAGGACAAAGGCAAAAAGGACACCCAGGTATAAGGCTCTGCAGTGAACCTCCTGAGGATGGTCACGTGACTTCTTGAACATCTTCTCCGCGTGTCTCTGAAGGCACGGAACGATAACGGACTCCACCGGACTCTGCTCCAGCAGCTTGTACTTCAGCGTGTCGCCAAACTTCTCCTGCAGCTCTTTAATGACATTCATGGCCATCGACTTGGCCTCGGTGATGTGTGGAACGTGGCCCCCGACGACCATGAGTCCTATGATGGTCTGGGTCACCAGACGGGAGATGTGAAAGACCTTCTCCTGGTCGGAGAGTTTGTCCACCGCGCCGGTCTGCTGGAAGACGTGGATGACCACTCTGACGAGAAACAGATGGGCCTGCCTCTCTGACTCCTCTGCAGACGGATGCATTTTGACCTTCATGTGCTCTTTAGATGCTCTGCAAAATGGCAGCCGGCACACGTGATGCTGCATTTCTGTCGTCCTTTTCTCTTTTCTGTTTCCAAGTAGCTGCAACACCTCTTTCTGTGGCTTTGATCTGGACGGCGACATCAAAGGATGTATCATGACTTCATAGATTCTCTGGGACTGAGGACATGACCAAGTCCTCACCCACACAGAAATGGAACCAATTATAAGTCTTTTCTTTGCTCTTTTGAAAACGTTTTCCCTAAACATGGTAGACTAACACCCCCCCCCCCCACCCCCCACCCCCAGGTTAGAGTAAAACCAAACCTTCTCCCTAAAATCTCTTGATTAAACGTGGACTGGATTGTCTAGTCTGTGGTTTCTCAGGATTAAAACATTGGAAATCAGTTACAAAGTTAAGTCATATTTGATAATCCTCTAGTGAGGGACAGGCTTAAGTCTCCAGGAAATGAATGCAGGGAAATGTAATGTCCTCTGAAGTCATCAAAACCTGGTCCTAATGAGGTAGAACCTCATTTCTGAGGAACTGGTCCTTCTTCTTAGTTCCAGCAGGCTGTATACTTCAAAGTTCTTCATTCTCATCCTCATTCCTCTCAAGTTTAGGGCTAAGATTTGAATGATGCTTAGGTTAATGTTAGGGTTAGGCCCTAACTAGTTATGGTTAAGGTTAAGGATAATGCTTTGGGTGTCAGAGAGAACAGAGGGGTCCGAAATTAAATTCTGTCCAAGTCAAGGGCCAGACGAGGTTAATAATAACACACAATCCACATACATTTGACATTGACGACGTGTCATGTTTACATATGTAAGTGAATGCAATGGATGCATTTTTCATAAAATAAAATTCACCGACTTCCCCGTGTAATAAATATCAACATTGGACGATTATTATTATGAACGAATCATCAGTTTCCTCTACTGTATTTCTGTAGGAGAGCACAAACAGTACAGGCCTGTAGTCACATGATGTATCTCAGCTAATAATTTAACTGTACTGTGTAATTATTTTTTACTAGACAATTAAAGCTGAAAGAGAAAAAGCAAAATAAAAATGTGGGGCTGAGCCCGGTTATAACACTCTCTGCTTCTCTACATTTAAATTCAGATCATTTTATTTGTCTTTATACTTTGTACAGTGACCTGGAGTGTCCTGAAAGTAAATGTATTAACTGTTATTGTTTATTTCTGCGAATAAAGACCAAACATATTATCTCATGGGCCAAAAACAACTGTATGGCGGTCCAGATGTGGGCCAAGGGCCTTGAGTTTGACACGTGTGGTTTTAGGTCTGTCTGAATGGAAGTCAGTGCAGTGCACTCTGGGTGTGTTTTTGTGTGTGTGTGTGTGTGTGGGCGGGTCCAGGGCTACAGAGGGTGGGAGGAGTGTGCGTGTGTGTGTGTATGTATGTGTGTGTGGACTGTCACTGTAGGACACTCAACACTCTTGAAGGTTCAGCTTTTGTGGATTTTACACACTGATTTGTTTCCACCAAGTTTTGTTTTGCCTGTGTGTTTGTGTGTGTGTGTGTGTGTGTGTGTGTGTGTGTGTGTGAGGATCACTCCACTCCACTCCACACAAACTGCACTGGGTCTGGTGTCACCTGAGACTCACCTGTGGAAGTGTCTGAAGATGCTCAGGGACATAAAGATCGAGGACCGTGTGCAGACTGATGTCAGCTCTGTGGACCGTATGATCGGTGAGTGTGTTCACACTCACACACACACACACACACACACACCATCACTGCCTGATTTCTACATTATTATCTCAACAGTTTTATTGTCCTCAATTAAAATATTCTGTATAACAACAGCGCAGAGTGAAATATTCAAGGAGTTGGATTATTTGATTTTCATTACATGAAGTTAAGATAAAAACTGTCTTCCAACTCTGTTGCACTGTTAAAAATGAAATAAAAGCATTTTTATTTAAACAAAAACTAAAGAAGAGAAATAAAATACAAACCTGTGGTTACTGCAGGTGCTCTGTGAAAAGGATCATTTTTTATATTTAAAAAGATGATTTGCTTTCATTTGGTGAACGTATGTTGTTTTTTGTTTTGAAGTTAGAATTGTGTAATCTATAGGTTTTTTCAAAAAATATCTCATATTAAAAAAAATACATTTAGCCAGACTTTACATAAAAGACTCAATTGTTAAGTAAACAAAATTGCGTGATAAAAAAAAAATTATATTCAACCAAAATGGTTCCTGAATATTTCACCATGTTCCTAAATAAAAATACTTTAAAAAATGTTTTTATCATTTTCATATTTCAAATTAAATTAGATAATAATTTCTTATGTAAATTTATTACATTGATAAAGGCTTCAGTGTGTTTGGCACAATGTGAAAACAATGTGTAATTTGCTCCGTAAACAAGACATATATTACAAATACAAAATAGGACAATGTTTCTTCTAATAATAATAACAACAATAACAACAGCAATAATAATAATAATAATAATAACAATAATAATAATAATAATAAACTAGACAGTAAAAGTGGAGAGCGTGTAGTTTAATTTCAGGAAATGAAATTCAGTTTAGCAATTTCATTGTTTAACTATTTGCTCTTGGTAGAATGTATATGAATACAAATGTAGAGATTTGTAAGGATCATAGTGGTCAACAGTTCTACTTTACACTTAATCACATTCATATCTGTAAAATGAAGGCATTTATCTACACGATTGATTCTTTATGATTTATCAGTGATTTATCCCATATTCCTGTAATAATATATGAAAACAATTACATTTAATTATTTTACAGATCAGTTTTAAATACAAAAGTACATTTTTCATGTCCTCATAAATAAGACAATTCGTCTTATTTAGTGTGCGTTGATTTTTGTTGCTCTGAGCACACACTTCAAACATGTGACATTAAATCTTAAAACATTTTTTGATGAATAAGTGAATAGATGATCGGTTGTGTGTGTGTTGAATATTCTGCTGCTGCTGCTGCTGCTGCTGCTGCTGTGTCTTTTTATGGAAGAGTCTTCAGCCGTCTGACTGGATACAGACGTTCAAACAAATGGAAAATGACATGTAAAAATGACGACTCATAAATACTAAAACCATTTCACATTTTTACTATTTGAACGACGTTAAAACACAGTGGTGTTCTCTCATCATCCTGCTCCTCCTCCTATAGTGAACTTAAGATGATTATTAAGATGGAGTGAGAGATAAGGTGACCTGTTTTCAATTTTTTTTTACAAAAGCTCATTTCTTTTTAAATAATTGTGTTTATTTTATTGATTACAGGCCAATATGATCTTTTTTTTATCCAAAATTCCTAGAAATGACTTCTCACATTGTCTTAAAACAGCCGTATAAAGAAAAGAAAAGCGAGGAGACTCTCACACACTGTATATAAACTTATTTTATTACTTACTAATTATTTCAGTGTTATTGTAAATATAAAATCATTGTTGCAAGTTTAGATATATAGTTCACATATAGTTTAAGTATAATACAACATAGTAATAGTAATAATGATTATAGATAGTGAACATCATGAGTCAGATCCACATCCTGCTACAAAATATCTCTCCCTCCTCTCCTCCTCTCCTCCTCTTCTCCTTCCCTTTCCTTCCTCTCATGCTGTTTCTTCTCTACTTCCTCCCCCTCTTCTCCTTCCTCCTCCTCTTCTTCCTTACCCTTTCCTCCTCTCTACTTCCTCCTCAGCAGGTGCGGACTCTCCTCCTCCTCGCGCCGTCTGTGAGGGCTGCACGCGGATCATCTCGGACCGATTCTTGCTGCGGGTCAACGAGTCGTCCTGGCACGAGGAGTGTCTGCAGTGTGCCGCGTGCCAGCGGCCGCTCACCGCCACCTGCTACACGCGAGACACCAAACTCTACTGCAAGACAGACTACCAGCAGTAAGAGTCCAGATTATTACACCAGGGCTTCAATCATCTGTGTGCCACGACACTGACGTCACTTTTCACGTTTTCCATCCTTTTGTTTTGACAGTGACAGAAACACATTTAGATCATCAGTGAACTAAGCTACGGAAGAGGATTAGGGCCACATTTAAAACAGCATGATTTCTGAGGTTAAAGTCAGAATTCTGGCTCTAATACTTTAAAGAAAACCGGTTTAATTTTGACGTTTAATGCAAGTTCAACACACTTAGTGCAGATGAATACCAGGGCACTTGTGACTCACTGCCCTCTAAGGTTAAAAACAAGAGTGAATAATATAAATATAATATAATATCAATAAAAATATCTAATATGTCAGAATTAAAAAAATGAAGGAAACCAAAACGATCATTTATTTCATTACAAACTATTATTTTCACCTTTATTTTGTACCAGTTAATAAACGACACCAGTCGTTTTCATTAAACCTTTTTTATTACCAGCATAAACAGACGTAAGCATGTTTGGTCCATAAAATGTAAGAAAATTCAGAAAAAATGATTTGATCAGTGTTTCTCAAACCTGAAATAATGAGATAAGATACAATAATCCTTTATTCGTCCCACGTGTCAGAGCCGTTAAGACAGTCAAGGTCAAAGTAATAAATAATAATAATAATAATCTCTGAATGTAGAATATAGAAAGATAGAAAGAAACCAGAATATTTAATATTTCCACGATGGCACATGAGACATTTGACAGCGTTATAATGTAACACAGGACGAGTAAATGTTCTCCAATGTCTTGTTTTAATGATTTTGTGGTTAATATGGAGCAAAGAAACAAGAAAACATTCACATGTAAGAAGCTGAAGAATCCGAGCGCTTGTTTTAAATGTTGTGTGTAAAGTTCTGAGTGAATTTGCTTGTTGCAGCTCAGTTTCCTTCACCTCACCTCACAACTGCTACTTCACAAACACGCTGGTCCAAAATGGCCGCCTCTGTAGACGTGAGCCATTCTTGACGAATGAAACACAACAATTCAGACGATCACTTGAATTATAGAAAATGAAATGTGATTATTTCATGATAGATGTATGTATTATCTGCACCACAAAGCCACTTACATACACAAATGATATTAATATGCTCTTATTGGAAGAGTACACTGTAAAATATTCCATATTTACAGGACATTACTGTGTGCTATATTCTCATTTTACAGCGGTTTCCTGTAACTTCACAGCTATTGTCGTATATGTAACCATTATTCAATTCCATTTTTGTTTTACTTCCACTTCAAAGTAAACATGTGATAAAATATATATATCACATATATATATATAAATATATTACTATAACGATTTTACTAAAAAACTTTGTAGGAGTTTCCTGTCATAGTAACACACACACACACACACACACATACATTTAAACACAAAATAAAACACACAGATGTGGAACCTGATAAATGATAACAATGTAGTTTACTGTGAAAATGACAGTTAAAGTGAAATCCTGGAATTTAAATCTTAGTGTAACTTAGTTAAACCCTAACCCAGCTGTGTGTGTGTGTGTGTGTGTGTGTTGTTGGGGGTCCTCCCTGCATCTGGGTGGTCTTCTCTCTTCTATTGAGGATTTGTTTTTTTGTTTTTTTGTTTTCTTGTTTTCTTGTTTTCTTGCGTACAGTGTGGGCAGCGCGCTGACAGCCGGCCGTGTAACTGTCAGATAATCTCTGTGAGTCTTTCTTTTCTTTGGCCTTTGTTTAGTCCTGGAGCTTTGAACGCTCACTGTGTGCAGTGGCTCCAGTGTTTACTGCTGCACGCCGGACGTCTGCATGGTCACTTTGGAATGAAGTGTTTGGGAGATGACCAGAGGAGCTGGGTAACTCTGATGACTCCGCCCATGTTGAGGAGGTTCTAGGAAGTAATGACTGATACCAAACTGAGTAACGCTGGAACTGTATCATGGAAAAGATCCAATAGTGCTGCGTCTTTGCACTTCATCATCAAACAAAGAGCCGTGTGGCTAATGTCATTGTAAAAGTGGGCAGGTTTTATGTCTGCATCAATCAAAGCAGAGACCCCAGCAGGTGAGGATCCAGGAGTAAATCCTGGACCCAGACACAGCAGGGTCTCCACCCACTCCACCCCCCGAGAGTGTGTGTGTGTGTGGGGGCAAAGAAAAGAGAAAAGGAGGTGGTTAACAAAGTCAACCTCCTCAAAGGAGCAACACAGAAACCAGCAGGAGCTCCTTAAAGCCCTGGTCTGTTTTGATACCTCAGCTGATCGACGACCAGGCAGAGCAAAGGAAAAACATGCAGCTTAGGTTTCATCGCCGCGCTGTGACGCCGTCGTCCGGCCGCAGTGATTTACGCCTCGGGTCCTTCTGACCCTGCGGTGACTTCAGAGACAGCAGCAGCAAGAGCAGCAGAGACAGCAGCAGCAGCAGCAGCAGCAGCAGAATACAAGCTGAGTGAGTTGTTAATATGGTGCAAGAGGAGCACGGACAGAAACTGTGAATGTAGGTTTAAACAAATGAACCCACCACAAAATAGCACTAAATGAATAATTAATGAGGTTAAATACATTTTTGGTGATAGTCTACATCATAGTTTTTGTTAATAATGTGTTTCAGTGTCAAGGCAGTTCAAATATTTCTGTTACAAATGTAGAAATATGACAGTATGAGTGAAATAATGATGAAATAAAAAAGACATAATGAGTCTGATGCAGATCTTACACCTTATCACTGCACACCAGTGGAAACAAAAGAAAAAACTCTGTGAAATATTAAGATTATTACTTTACTTTGCTGTTAGACGGCCTTTTGTAACAGGAAACTACTTTACATTACAGTCGTCATTTGTAGCTCACAGAAACAAAGAAAAGGCCAATAAACACCTGCTTAAGGCGACTAGAACTTTATCTTGCAGCTAGACCTTTTCCTGCCCCACAACAAACAGTGAATCAACGTTTTAACTTTAACAGTTTTATGTGAAACAACCTCCTTACAGACAGATGCTGCGACAGAGGAGAACAGAACATTAAATGAATAACCAAAATCAAGCAGAAAACATGATTAAAGAGCCAATCTAGCACAGGAGACTGGCAGGGACAACACAGGACAACGGGAAACAGACAGAAGTCCAAAAATAACTCAAAATAGTAGAAACAGAAACACTTTTAATGAACCCTGTGTCCGGGAGCAGACCATGACAATATCACAGTTCAAAAACTCAATTCCAAGTCATATTTCGACCACGTTTTTGTCTGTGTGTGCACATTGGTTTCACTTTCCCAGCCCACGCCACCTCTGCACTTTGTCCACGTCTGAGCACTGAGAGCCGCCGCTGTAAAAACGTCTCGGACGCAAAGGCTTTTATGCCGTAGCCTCTTAATGGGCCCCGGGATCAAACAGTGAGACGCTGCAGCCGAGCCAAACCGCCAAGCCACTGGGGCGGCAGGCACAGAATTAGGGTTCTGTCACAAGGGCCATAACCGTTAGATTTAGACCGGGACGTCAGAGGAGTTTGTTGAATTAATTACTTTTATTACCAGAGACAAGCCAGAGGAAAAATGGGAACCAGACTCTGTCCTAACAGTGGTTCATAGGAGACAGGACAGACAGACAGACAGACAGACAGACAGACAGACAGACAGGCAGGCAGACAGGCAGACAGACAGACAGACAGACAGACAGGCAGGACAAACGTTACATTTTAAAATGTCCATACGATACAAAACCTTTGCAGACGGTCCCTGGTTAATATAAGTATAACCTACATAGGGTTTCCTCTACTTTCTCCACACACAGCTGCTGAAATAGTTTTAAAAGTATAATATTTATGTTTTTCATGTATTCAGATTCAGTCTCATGTCATGTTATGTCAAATAGTGTGAACCCTACTGAGAATACGATGTGTGCTTTATCTGATCATTGAAAGCCTGACGTTCATGTTGCTTTTTACTTTAAAAAGGAAGGAAAACAGCTTTGTGTGTGTATTTCACAGCAGTTGTGTGCACACTGGTGCGTCCCTGGGCAACACACTAAACCACAAATTGCTCCTGGAGGTCGTGCCAGCAGTGTGTGAGTGAGTGGTTATGATATATTATATAGAGTGGTGTGTGTGCTGCAATGTGGCTGTGAACGAGTGAACGGCAGAACTCTCTCGTGTGGTGTGGTGTGGTGTGGTGTGGTGTGCTCATTAAGACGAGAAAAAGAATGGATTCACAACATTAGGACCGAAAATGCAAATAAAAGAGACAAAAACAAACTAAAGCAGGAGGGAATGACAATAAATGACCCCGACTAACATCAGACATGAGGCTGGATGAGGTGAAGTCCATGGATACGTGAACTCTATGGTAAAACTCACCTATTTAAAGAAGAGTCTCAACATCGGTCTGTATATCATCTTATGCATACATTAAAATGCTGAGCTGTGATTGGCTCCGCCTCTGTGGACGCTCGGTGCTCAGTGTCCAGCGCCGGGCAGCGTGACCTCGGCCTGTCCTGTTGAAATGATGACGTCTCTGTCATTGTTGTTGACGTGTGCTTTAGTTTTTAATGTAAAAGTTTTGACCAGACTGGAAAATAAAACAGGAAATTAAAGAAAACAGTAAAGCCCTCACTCGCATACACCAAAGTCCGTACAGAAAATCAACAAGTAATCATACTGACAGGAGCTCAAATGTGTTATTTTGATTTAGACTTACCAAAGGAAACGGCAGTAAAGCTAATAACAGCTCAGTCTCACACACCAAAGTCCAGAAAATGTGCAAATATTCCTTTGTTTTGATCACAAATAAAGACTGAAGGCCTCTGTTTGATAGAAAACAAAGCACATTTCCCAAAATGTCACTCAAAAAGAACCTTACAACTGTCAGTCACGTGTGATTTGCATTTTTTCTCTTTCATAGTCTATCTGACTCACACTGTGTGTGTGTGTGTGTGTGTGTGTTACTTGGCATTTGCTTTGCTTCGGCCTTGTTGCCAAGAGAAGACAATTCCACCTTCATCTCCCTCTCTGCTCTGCAGAGACGGTGGAAATACGTCCTTCTCTTCCTGTGCTGCTGTGTTCAGCATGTTTGAGCTGTGCCAAAGATTCTAAGGACCATATATGACTATTTCTCAGTCTCTCTCTTACAGTATTGAAATAATAGGTGTTTTTCAGGAAAGAAAGCGGCCTCTACAGTAGTGTGACCTCCATCCTAACTTAGCAGTAGCCTGGCTCTTTGAAACGAGCCCCAATTAATGTCATTAACGACACCTGTGTTGAAAAGTTCTGTTTTATGATGTCAGAACACGCTTTGAGCCTTTTATATACAGGTCGTATTAGTTTAACTCACTGAAAGCTTAAAAGTTTTAATGTAAAACACAAACTTTTCAATCATTCCATTCAAAATGCCAAAGATCGCAGAATTTGACGACAGCAAACAAAGACAAGACGAGACTCAGGAACAGTTGGGTTTATAGCTAACGCACACGTCGACTGAAACACTTCCCATTCTTTACTTTTATGGTGATGTATGTGTTGTCTTGTACGTCTATACCAGGGGTCACCAACCTTTTTGAGACCGAGAGCTACCTGAAGGGTAGAGAATAATATGGAGGGCTACCATGTTAACATTTTATGCAATTTACCATTTAAATGATGAATGTTATGCGTTCAATTGCATACACATGCATTCCAGTGCTTACTCCTAATGATTATCACAGTTTTTATCAACAATATCAAGGACATTTTACTCAGTGATCATGTGAGGTGAAGTGAAATGAGCCCGCGAGCACCACGTTGGTGACCACTGGTCTGTACTGTACTGTAGGTCTTTATGTCTGTAGCCGTGAACAGCGTCGTTCTTTACCAGAGGACACTATCTTGGTCATGTGACGTCAGCACCTGCAGACCAATCACAGGTCACCGTCTACTGTCACTTCCTGAAGCCTTCAAAGCCTCCTGTGATGTTGCAGATCCACCTGTGAGGTGCAGAGATGTTGATTTACATTACAATAATGGATCAATAATGCCAGAATAATGGAGAAGAAATCAAAGGAGCATGTGATTGATTGCTGTGGTTGTTTCTCTGCTTCCAAACAACACACAGAGGTGAGTCTCCAGAGAATCTGCAGGCTTTATTGTGACTTCTTGAGCTTTGGCTGAGTAAACAGCACATCCCCACTCCCTGAATCCTGCTTTTATGTCCCTCTACCTCCTTCACAACCATCTATTAATTACACCTACTAATTAAAACTCCAACAAGCTGCCAGTCCCAGGCCACCCCCCACACAACCATTGTCTTCCTTTAGGTCACCCAGCTCCCCGAGGAGGGAGAGCAAACAGGAGCACAGTGAAGTAACACACACAGTCTGTTTTCATGGCTTGGTCCTTTCTTTGCTCCTCTTATCCTCTGTAATCCTGTACCTCTTTATGGTCGCTAATCCATTGGAGCAGTGTGGAAGCATGGGGCGCAGGGCCAGGGGGGTCAAGGAGGCTCTTCTAAAGAGGCTGCCCCCCCCCCCCCCCAGCAGTGGTGGTCCAGGTCCTCAATGAAATGAACTGCTGAGCAGCGGTCGGGACAAAAGATGACTTACACGGAAAGCCGCGCCAAACAAGGTTTCTTAAAACACACTAGACTTTAAGTCCACAGACCCACAAGGAGCAGTGTATTGAAGTCTACAGCCTCACCAGTGGCTCTCGCAGTGTCCCGTAGACCGCACAGTTAGACACAACCAACAGCACAATCTGTGATCAGTATGTACATCACTGATATGATGGCTGCTCATTGTACAGTATATTCTGTATGTTATTATTATTATTATTATTATTATTATTATTATTCTGTATGTGGAGAAGGGCTGTTGCTCTTTCTAAAGATCCAGTATGAGGAAATATATAATATATCATATTCTAACCCTTCAAAGATATTCACACACACACACACACAAGGGGTGGAAATCTTTAGGTACCTCGTGATGTGATTCAATTACGATTCTCAAACGATTATAAAGTGATTATATAATTACATCTTAATGCATTCATTACTAAAAAGCAGTGTGTTTATTAAAGATCGTCCTTTCATATTTTCACTGGAAACCAAGAGAAGAAACACAAATCTAAATCTTTTGAGTTTGTAATGAGCTTCATGTTTTCACTCTTTAGTGAACGCTCTCGTCTCTGCTCAAGCTTATGAGGTGAAGCACACATTCACACATAGTTTACTGGTCAAGGCAGTATTGCATGTAATGATGCAGTGGCATCTTACTTATACTTAAATATTCAGTTGATTCCACTGAGCACAGTGTTTCTTCATTTGTTTTTCCTATAACAATAACGATAACAATAATACATCCGATTTATAATCAATTCATAATCATTTAAGAGAGAATTGTGAGAATGGATTTATATAAACTTGCTTTTTGTCCCCATAATGTGACTGTAAACACATTTAGGTCCCCACAACATGAGTAATATCTGCACACACACACACACACACACACACAGTGACAACCATCTGAGTGCAAAGATGACATCACAGCACGTGCAGTAGTTTCCACATTCAGGATCAATGACTGACGTGTTGGGAATAAACAGAGACTTCAGACACATTACAGTAAATGACCAGATGTGTCGTGGAGTGACACAAGAAAGGATTAGAGCTGCAGCTGCCAAGTTACACTCAGATACAGATATACTTCCTTATATGAAATATGTGGATACATCAAATTACATACTGTATGTGTATAAAACACATAAGTATATATTTATAATATATAATAATAATAATATAATGATATAATAATATACATATATATACAGTATATTTATATTTTTTTAAACCTATACTGCTCATGTTTACACAGCCAGAAGATGGATTTATTGTTTGGGATAGTAACCATATATTAGTTACCACATAGGTGACAAATATGGCAGTTCAATACAGACTTAATTATAGATTATATAAAAAAAAAACAATAAATTAAAATATAAAATAAAAAAAAAGTAATATATTCCAAAAACATGAAAAATACAAGAATGTAATTGTGATATAAAATATTTCCATATGGGCTATAATGATGATAAAATATGTTTTAAAACTTAATGATAATGGTCTGGTAAGAGAACGTTTTTCATAACCAAAAAAGTCATGTGATGATTACTACGACCTATTTAGGCTACTGTGGTCACCCCAAAGGGAGGAGCCAATATATACATGAGTACAGTATATACAGTATACTGTATACATACATATACATATACAGCTACTGATCTTTAGGTGTTTTGTGTTTTTTAGTCATTGTTAATTAGAAAAACAAACAGACAAAGAAAGATCAATGGCACACACACCTATCAGGCGTCTTGAATTTGTCAAAGTCCTGCAGACGTAGATCATTAGTGGGTTGTGGGGAGCGGTTGGAAAATGGTCCCTTTTCTTTCCGTGTGAATGGTTAGAACAGACCCCGTGTGGAACAGCCTTTCTCAGGGGTTAAGAACACGACTCGTTAATCTCGCCTGAACACATCTGGCTGCTGTTCTGCTCTCGACGTTACAGCACACAGTAATGACATGTAGTGGGAAAGAGTTCTGACCATGGACTGTTTACACACATATGTTATTCTTTTATGTCAGATATTCCACTTTTAATTGATATTTTTGTATATTATCGTATCATTCCTTTTCTTTGCCAAATCTTTGATTATTTTTGATATAGTTCTGTACTTGGGGCTGACGGTAGCTCAGTGGGAGAGTGAGACGTCTTTCAACTGCAAGGTTGTGGGATGATTCCCAACTCCACTAGCGCACATGCCAAAGTGTCCTTGGGCAAGACACCTGAACCCACATTGGCAGCGTGTGAATGGGTATGAAAGTTGATAAAGAAATGAATGAAGTGAATGGGTGTGAATGGGTGAATGACAAAAAACTGTAGTGTGAAGCAGCTTTGAGTGATTAGAAAACCTCAGGGTTTTCCCCTGTCCCTGCACTGTCATTGGTATCTTTTATCTTTTACACATTTATGTATATTTGACCAAAATAAACAAAAATACCTAACTGAAAACATGGCTGTCAGCAGGGACTCGAGGAACAAGAGACCTAAATCATTTTGATCTCATCACCATGAGGCAGTCTTTCCCAGGTGGTAAAACAGTCACTTTCCTGAATCCATCAGCGAGAACAGGGGGACTGCTGACCTACTGCTGCCTCATTTGTGTAACTGACCAAAATGATTTCAAACACCAAAGTCTCCTGGGTCTGCCCACATGTGGGACCCACATCATTTGACAGCTTTACCTCCACGCTCACTTAGTACCCACTTGGTACCCAGGTAGCCTGGAAAGGGTTTGAGTATACTCCATTCCAGCAGCGGCCATTTCTCACCAGGACTTTGTGTGTTTCTTATATTCTTTGAGCGGTAGAATGTGCATGTGTGTGTGTGTGTGTGTGTGTGTGGACCAGTGGCCTTTCTCACATAACCTCGAGCATCAATTGCATGGACTCAATTTAGAGATGTGCTTGTTGTTGTTCACAAAGGTTCCACATGGACAACCGTGGGCAGATTTATGACATTTAGATTAAGATTAAGACTCCATGAGGCATACTGTTATACAGTTATAGACGTGTACATTTGATAAATGAACCTCTTCGGTCTTTTTTCAGGACACAATGTTCACACTTGTCTCTCCTCCGTTTTTCCTCAGGTTGTTTGCGTCTAAGTGCAGCAGCTGTGCGGGGAAGATAGCGCCCACTGAGTTGGTAATGCGAGTTCAGGAGAGTGTTTATCACCTGCTCTGCTTCTGCTGCTGCATCTGTGAGCGACAGCTCTGCAAAGGAGACCAGTTTGTCCTGAAAGCCGGTCAGTTGCTCTGCAAGGGCGACTATGAGAGGGAGCGGGAGCTGCTCAGCTCAGACAACTTGAACTCAGGTAATATCATGAGTCATGAGTCAGTTTAATGACGCTGCTCTAACTTCCTCAGTGTGTCTTCAAACTCGCTTTGCTGGTTATGTTGCCCCATAGAAAAGGAAGTCACAGAGGCAAATATAAATATATGTCTTTAATCAATATTTTTCATTTCACAGCAAGTTCTTCACAAACTGCCTAAAAAAACTCCATAAAAAAATTAAAACAAAATCCCAAGATGATTTTAAATGTTCAGGTGTTGACCACTGTGCCACGGCCCCAGCAGAAGAAATGACACGCCCCAAATATGTGACTTCAGACTGGAAGAATAAGCATTTGCTCAACTCGACCTTGAGATTGAACTATTCCAAACGAGATAGCACCAGGTCATGACAAAAAGACAATAATATCATCACGATAAAGAAGCAAAGACTGAGACCTCTGATCCCCCACAATCTATGCATGACTCAGACCTAATGGCATCCATGTGAACTCAAATAAACCAAAACCATCCAATTTGGGTGGGGAGAACCACTCAAAGCATCCGGTGACTCTTCTACACATGTGAGGGGACTTACAGGGACTTTAAACCCCTGAGCAGATGTTTTGGACATTTCTGTAGATGTCTATAATCCCTGCCCTGGGAACACTGCAAAGGTTCTTAGTTCCTGGAGAAGGTTCCTGCCTTGTGTAGAAGTCTTTACACTGAACGTGGCTTCATCAGACTCATGTGATTGTCTCTTTGTGTCTGTGACAGATAACAGTGATGATGAGGACATGAACGTGGCATCAGAGAAGTGTCCCGCAGCAGGGAAAGGTAGCAGCGAGAGCAAAGACCCGTGTCGTTCCAAACGGCCACGCACCATCCTCTCCACGCAGCAGAGGAGAGCCTTCAAAGCCTCCTTTGAGGTTTCCTCCAAACCCTGCAGAAAGGTGAGGGCTGAGTATGCTCAGATATTTGACTTCATATAGGAGTTCGTGATAAAATAAAAATAAATGAGTCCTTTTTTATCAGTCCCAGGGGGGAATTCCTTCTCTGCATTTCACGCATCCTCTACGAGGAACCTTCCTAGATTTAGGAGCAGCGGGCAGCCACTGAGCAACTTGACCTGATGGGGACTCCATCCGGCAACCAGTTACAAGCCAAGTTCCCTTTCCATTTGGAATTTTGACTTTTTTAATAGTCAAATAATAAATAAATAAATAGATTTACTATTTATTTAATTTTGACTTTAACCCTAACCCTTTGGCCATGGGCCAATAATAACTTGATATTTTTTGGAATTTTGACTATAATGATAATTAGTCCATATGTGGGATACATGATTAGAATGGCATGAGATATATGTATACTTTTATAATAATAGGACAATTACTAATTACATCTATTATAGCTTATGTACAGTATATGGTCATTTTGTCATTATCAATTAGGGTGTAACAGTGTAAATGAATTGAAGACCTAACGAGTTGCACTTTAGACACTATTTTTTCCATTGTGTGATAAAAGAAAAGGAAAAATGTGAAAATTCATTCAAGTTGAAGATGTAATACTGCAGGTCTGGTGGTTTTGTGATATATCGCTGGATCTCCATGGATTTAAGTGTGCAGTGAACTCTTAAACCTTGAAACCAGTACTGTGTGACATGACGCCCAACAACACTCCATGAATGTCTGGGTACATCCTAACTATAGTATCGTGACTCTGTAACCATGTGACTCTGACTCTGAATCTGTTGTGACCTGCAGGTGAGAGAGACTCTGGCTGCAGAGACAGGACTCAGTGTTCGTGTGGTCCAGGTCTGGTTCCAGAATCAGAGAGCAAAGGTCAGTACAGCAGTAGACAACAATAATAATAATAATAATCTTTACATTCTGCATTGTGGACGTGATCTTTGCAAGAACACAGGGATTTTCTGAGGCTCCTTTTATACAGTTCTTGCACTACTCGACGACTCAGTTTGGTATCAGACCATGACTTCATGGTACCTCCTCAATGTGGACGGGGTCGTCATAGCACAGCTGTGCAAAACTGCCGTGACGTCATTAATACACGACACAAACTCGTGACAGACAGTGTACTGAAGCATGAGAATGGATGAATTCAAAAGATTTGTTGACAGAATGGTTCAGTACCAACTGCATGACCGGAGCACAGAGCCGGTCCGACACAGTCACTGGACTAGAATATGGCTGAATGCTGATCGTCGGCTCTCGCGTTGCTGTCTCTAAAGACTTGACTGAGATCTGAGAACTGTCCTTTGCTAAATGTTGGTGATTAACACATGTTTTAGGATTGTTAAGTCTTTTTAACTGATCTACAGTTGGGCATTGTTCGCTTTGATTCTTCGTGTCATGAGTCTTCCAGTGATGCAGGTACCAAAACAAGCACCTGGTACCAGGTACCATCCCTAACAGTCGAGTCAAGCCAAGTAGTGCGAGAACTGTATAATAGAAAAGCGCCATTAGGCTATGAAATTAAACTATATTTATGTGATTATACATGATTATCATACATATAAGTATTAAGTACTAATTAAATAAATGACCTTCTTGACCTCCCCACCCTTTTTTCCTCCTGATATCACTTTTATACATTTATACATGGCAGCTTAAAACAAACCCATGTACATTTTCCAGGCCCAGTCATTAACCACATTCTGGATCCACCACTGGGTCCGGGCCAAAGTTTTTGTGTGGATTTACTCTGTGTAAGATGGAAACCACTTCTCCACTGTGACTGGTGGAACTTAATACAGGCCCATCTGTCCCTTCCCTCAAACCCTTTTTAGTTTTATTCTTTAATCTTTATTCATTTTTGCTCATATTTTGGAGAAAAAGAAGGTATGTGGAAATATACCTTCACAGCAGTCACACGTGTAAGAACACGGGAAAATTGCTCATTACACTTTGGAAGTGTGTCATTTGGAGGAGGTTAACGTGAGCTGTTTCCCCTGCATTTGTTTGTCTGTTTGTTTTGCTTGTGTCGTTCAGCTACCAAGCTGTATACTGTGTTTATCTGCAGATGAAGAAGTTAGCCCGCAGACAGCAGCAACAGCAGGAGCAACACAGCAGCCAAAGGCTAGGCCAAGGTGAGGATCCATCATCTCAACGTCACCAAACAAAGACATGGGATCTGACGTTATAACTGTAAAGGTCTTAAACACTGAAAGGCTGAAAGAGTCCCTCAACAAACACTCCCAGTTTTGTGAGCTTTAGCACGAGGCTCATACTCTGGAGCCGCAGTGACATCGCTGCGGGGAAATAGGACTTTTTGGTTTTTTTTCAGACAGTGGGGCTATAAAGTGTTAGCCATGATTCTCTGCGCAGCTGATATGAGCAGACAGTTTAGATAAGTGTCTCAGGGCTTTTGGCAGACACTGCCTCGATCTGCTCAGGGACTTCCAGTGTGTCAATATTGGCAGAGCAGCCAGGTTTATTATAGTGGAAGCTGCTGCTGCTGCTGCTGCTGTTAAATCAAATGAGCAAAGCAAACTAACAAACGGAGGATGTTTGGAGATGATGTTAAGATGAGATAAAGCCGCTCAAATGACTGGTGAGGCCACTTTAAAATCAGTTAGTCACTTATGACACCATATTTACATACAATACTCTGAAAATAGGACAATATTATACCTATATTTTAATTTGAAAAAGAGGTTGTGCTTCCACGGTGAAATTTATTACATCACAAACAACACAAACTTATGTGTTTTGCCACATTTGGCATTTATAGTACTATATACAGGGACGGAGGAAGCTCACAGCTGATGGTTGGATCCAGAATGCAGCATTGGCACTTCTTAATTTGACAATTTATACTTTTAACTGTCCAATTCATTATTATGGCCCATAATAATAATTTCACAGGGTGCAGTTGTCAAGGGTTTTTATTTTTATTGTTAAACAATCACAATATCTATCAGGCAGATGATCCGCTGTGAGGGAGAAGAAGAACAACAATGTTTATTAAAATTGCTTTAAAATGTTTAGTTATATTCACTCTTTGCCATATTTGTGTCCTGGAGGACAGCATAGTAACAGACTGTGTGCATGAAGTTTAAATCATTGTTGGAAATGTTAAAGATAATCTTAATATACAAGTTGGCAAGAAGTGTAACGTACGTATTTTAATATAGACTTATTATTTAAATAAATAGATGTTATGAACTTCACTAACATCTTCTGGAATCTAAAGATTAGTAATACCAACAGACACATAGGGACATATGGATAATAAGTGGACACTGTGAAAGAGTCTTTAACTGATAACTGCAGCTACACTGCAGGTGTAAGTGTCAACATAAGTTTGACACAATATTTATACACTGTAATATACTGTATAACACAAGGTTACAGTCAAATACAGTACTTACTCAATACTGGACAATATAGCTCAAGTTACAATAAACAGCTGCACATGAACAGTCATTTTCTATAAATTGATACAGTAAATTTCAGTGAAAGTTGATTTATACACAGTCATTTACTGTAAAAGCAGTACCCTAGTATCCCAAAGTGGTTCACCACAGTAAAAAGCTATTTCCTCGTGTTTTCCTTTGTTTAGTGATAACTGTAAAACGACTTCATGGATGAATTGCTCATAGACGTCCCTGTAACGCTGTTGTTCTCCTCACTGACTGTTCCAGAGGAAACATCAGGCTGTATGAAAGGCCTGCTCCACTCCTACTCAGGACCTCTGCCTCCAAACCAGCAGCAGCACCTGGTAACCATGGAGACCAGGGAGCACAACAGTTACAACACTGATGCGTTCCAGCAGGGCCTCACCCCGCCACAAATGCCTGGTGACCACATGAACCCCTATGGTGAGCGCCTCACTCTCTAACTGCTGCAGCTAAACATGAAGAACATCATGCGTCCACCATGTTAATGTGGACTGAGGACGTAATATAATTAGTATTTATAGAGCTCTTTGAAATAATAAAAAATGTTACTGTTGCTTTAGTTTTTTGTATTGCATATTGTGCCTTTAATACATAGACACGTGTGTTGATCCTCCTGTGTCTGACTTCCTCTTGTCTTTCCCAGGTACTGATTCCTTTATCCACGACATTGACAGCGAAGCGTCTCTGACCAGTCTAAGCGACTGTTTCCTGACCACTACAGATGTAGGATCCTTCCAGGCTCGCACAGGAAACCCCATCGATCGCCTGCACTCAATGCAGAGCTCTTACTTTGCCTCCTGAGACGCTGGCAGTGTCGTCTGTCTCGCCTCGGCCACTCCACCAGCGTCCAGGACACAGCAGTGCACTCACACCATACACCGGGTATGTGTCCAGTGTGTGGTGTGTGTCCTGACATGAATCAGTAAAGAGGGACCACAGAGTACACTGGAGTCAAATGGCCCCAATGTTGTTATGACGTGACTGTACTGGAGAGACAGCGTTCATCTCAGAGTGTCTGTGATCAAAAGTGCTTTAGGAAGTAAGACTAAAGTGCAAGTCGCAGATTTGTTACCTCAAAGTGTGGTCCGCGGACCACTGGTGGTCCGTGAGGTGACAAGCACGTAACATCATGTTTTAAAATTTAAAATGTCAGTGTTAAATCCCAAAAATATTCATTTTGTGGCATTGTCTGACTTGAGCAGTGCAGTGAACCGGTTTGTGACACCACTGATTTTGAGTTAGCTGGTCCGTGAGTGTGTTTTTATAGTTGTTCTTGGTTTGAGAAACACTGCTCTAAATCAATCAGTCATCAGTCAAGACATTTGTAGATGATCATTTCGTTTAAAGACATTTTTCATCTTCTATTTTTTTTTTCTAAAGTGATTGGTCAGGATTTTTAAGTTTGGTTGTATGACGTACTGACATTCAGCAGCAAGGACATGTTGCTTTGAGCAGCGCTTATTCGACCGCCATGTTTTTAATGTAAGAACAAGGGCACGCGTCTGTTAGTCAGTGACGGCAGCATAATTATCAACAACACTTAACTATCCCTTTAAACAACCTCAAGCTTTTCTTATTTGTAAGCCAACTGATTCATACGGTGGCTGAGAAGTGCAAATCACAACAACATGCCACCTCTTAATGTTGTTGTGGTTTCTCTTAATGTTGTTGTGATTGTCGGCCCGCCTGTGAACATGAAGCCTGTAGTATACTGTTCTGTATGTAAATGTTGTTCTTCAGAAACATCTAGTATTGCATATTCATTTCGGCAACAATTTATTTATTCCCCAACATTGTCCTGATATGCAGTAAATGAAACAATTATTATTATTTAAAAGACAATATGACCCCAAACCTTCTAATTCACAGTCATCTCTGATATTGTAGTATTTGTAGTACTTTAATGAGTGTTTACACTGGTATCACTTTATTATTTATTTATTTTTGATTGAGATTGAGATGTAGGGTGCATTATCTAAATTTAATATTAATGTTACACTGGCAGGTCTGTGGAATTTTACTGAGAAAAAAAAACCCCGATTAAAATGCTGGGATGATGATGATGATGATGATGATGATGATGATGATGATGATGATGATCTGAGAAGAAAAGATGGTGTGGTTAACCTCATTAGTTGCTACACTTTATCCTGATGGGAAGAGAGGAAAATAAAAGGTACAGTATGCGGCGTTCTGCTACATGAAGTATAAGGAAACAAATATTACCTATAAAAATACATAGCAGCGTAGTGATGAGCAGAAAGTGATGTGTTCTCATCAAGCCTCTGTGGGTCCAGCAGATCAGACTCTGTAAATATTCTGTCTTCAGATGAGATTGTTTACCATTTTCACAAGACAGGCACATTTGAACACTCTCCTTGTTGGTGCTATTGTTTAAGTGAAGGTGATAAGGCTTTAGAATGTTGGAGTCTCATAATTATTAATGTTGGGTACAATATTTTCTTCTTTTCAAAGGGAATAACAAAGCTAACACTAGATAATTATGCTACACTATAGTTGCTAGGCTCTCGATACAGACTGAAGTAAATGTATTCAGATTACTTCAACCTTACCATCATGTAGGAAGTGTTCAGATCATACAGTTCTACCACTGCTTGGAACATTATTCCAGACCTGCAGTTTCCTGATTAACTTCCCTTCATCTTACTCTTACACAATCTTGCTTTGTGACATACGTTCAATTCTGGAGTCTACCGGATAAACATGTGTTGGGCACATTACATTTAAAAAGTAATTAGTTATAGTTACCAGTTACTCCTCCCAAAATGTTTAGTAACTGCGTTACTGCATTGTAAAAGTAACTCGTCACCAGGGAAAGTAACTATTGTGTTACTTTTTTTAATGTTCACATATGTCAAAGAATAACTGTATGTTCAATTATTTATAATAAAACTGAATATTAAATATGTTCAATGAATGGAATGGACAGTTGACAGATTGTAGATATCATCATTACTATGTTTGTAATCGTAGAAGAATGAAACACAGAACTCTTAGAACTCACTGGGCCATCGTTGCGTGGGTTTCTGCCCAATTCTGCCTCTGATTGGCTAACCAGGAATTTAACTCTACCCCAGTCAATCATCGTTACTTATGTGGTCCAATAAAAACAGCTACAATGAGCTTAATTCTAGTAATGCACCACATTTGATTATCAGTAACAACATTGTATCGATTGAAACAGTAATTAGTTCGATCACCCCGTTACTGTTAGTAACACTGTTTGTTTTAACTCCGTTAAATCCATCACTGCTAATGATGCCCTTGTCAAGGAAGGGCAAAGCTGTGTTTCCACCGTGTGGAATAGTTCGGTTTAGTATATTAAGTTTTTGGGTTTGGGTACGGTATGGTCATGGGCGGAGCTAGACCGGCTCCACCCATGACAGTCAGCTTTTAAGAAAAACGTCACTCCCTTGCGATCGATGTAAATATCCCATGAAAGTCAAAGCAAACACCTGCAGTCTCATACAAGGCCTGACATCTTGTTGAGACAAACAGCCACAAACCAAGCAGGGAAAAAGAGCTGCTGGATGTCCTCCGTTGTTGTCTTTTGTTTCTGTCGTTGTCTTGTGTTCGATGTTTGATGCGGCACAGACCACACCCCACTGACCAAGTAAAGGTACTGTTCTCAAGCCTGACCCAGGGCTTCACCATACCAAACCACACCATACAAGGAGCTTCACTGTTGCATTAGCATTAGTAACGGGCAGTGGAATAATGTAAACAGTTGCTTTGTTGACATTGGTGTGAAGACTCGCTCATGGTGAGTTCCCACAGAAGCTTGAGGGTTCCCATCACTCCATCTTCCTCTGCTCACTGGGAGCATGTTTTATAGCAGCTATTCACCTCGTTCACATTGATCTGTCTCCAGCTGTTTTGGCAAATCTATCCACCATCTTGACTTTAATGCAGCCGGCAAAGAGACACGTGTTTATGTGTTGTTTAGTATCTACTGTACGTCTGTAGAGGTCAACAGTGTTGTTTCTCGCCAGAGGGCGTTACCTTGGTTGTGTGACTTCAAATTCTATAAGCAGATAAATACCAAAAAGTACCAGTTCAGTCCTTTTGACTGACATAAGACGTGATTACTAAAGTTTCCCAAAATCTTGGATGTCATAACATTCAAAGCAGAAAGGGGTTGATGGGTGGAAAAGAGGAGGAAAAGATTTGATGAAGTCACAGGAATCTGAAGGTTCGAATTTTGCCTGAAGTGTGTTAGCCTAGCCTCTCCATCATCCTGACAGCAGCTCATTTCTGCTTCACCTCCTTTAACCCGAACCCATGATGAGGCGTCAAAAAGCTGTTGTTTCTTTTATACCTGACTGCTCTTCTCTTTTACCTAAAACATACTGTAAATGTGCGTGAATTGGTATTTCATTGTAAATAGAATAGAATAGAATATACTTTATTAATCCCTTGCGGGAAATTCTTTCGTCACAGCGCTCCAGTGTACAAAGGTAACAAATGTTATAGCAGCAAACGAATCTTATAGCAGGAATTTTTTTTGAAAATTACAAAGTTAAAAACTATAAGAATAAGTAAGAATAAACCTAAGAATAAAATTACAAAGTTAAAAGAATACGAATAAAATAAGAATAAATTTACAAGGTTAAAAATTTCCAGAATATACCTCAAAACTTGTACCTCCCCCTCCCCCCATATTAACAATATATACATGTAAACTTTACATGTTGATATATATACAGATATATAGATATAGATAAAGATAATCAAAAGCTGCATAAATCTGATTTAAGTCAAGAAACACACTTTCAGACTAATTCATTTTGACAGCCTAAACAAAACTTCATCCCTAACCTCAACTAAAACCAGTTATTGCTTGACAGTAACCTTAACCTAACCACATTTCAAATCTCAGCCATATACTTAACCAGTTCCTCAGAAGGTTTTGCCTCATTAGGTCCAGGTTTTGGTATCCATGAGGACTACTAGTCCTGACACGGTCAGTATTTATGCCAGAAAAGCTGTCGTAGTGAGGACACTTATAGACATATTGAGACCATTAGATTTAACCTAACCCTGACATGAGCCTAAAACTAGCCCTTAACCTAACTTTGACCGTAGCATAATTCCAACCATAAACCTGCACAGTCCGCTATAAACACGCTACGCAAACACCTCAAATTTAATTTCAATTTCCTTACAGTGTGATTTAGATTTTAGAGCTTAAACATGACGCGTGCTGTATTTGGGTCACTGAACACCACACGTAGCTCACCTATCTCTCAACCTGGCTTCCAGACTGACAGACGGCAACATTATTTACCCACCACGCAGCCAAGCCCTTCCTCTTCTTTGTACGAGCTGTGAGTGAACATGAGTGGAATAACTTCATTTGTCACGCTCCATCAAAGCTGCTGGCTGAAAGACAAACAACTGCCTTCTTTTGCTAAACAGTTGATCGTAAAAAAGGTGATGTAAACACTCGGCAGCACACAAAGGCAGCGCATGGTTTGAGTTCACTCAGGTGGAAGATACACTGTGAGACAGATGTCAGGAGTTTTCTGCACGCCCAACGACGTTCTGGCCTCAACAACGTGGCAAACATTTCCCAGGTGACTCAGAGGACTCAGGAGAAGAGATGTTTACAAAGTTCCTCAATGGCCTTTTAATAGACACGTACTGATTATACTAGTTCTAATGATAAATGGACTGCACTTTTCTGGTCTTATTGATAACTCAAAGGTCAGAGTCACTCGTTTACACAGTCATCCACACTCTCATTTCGTGTTTGTGTGACAATCCTCTTCACCCTCTCTTCTTGAAGTGTGTTCCAACTGAAGCTGAATATCAAAATGTCCCTGTTAAAGTAAGACGTTTGAATTGGAATGCCCCCTAAAGTAAAGCTGAGATTTCAACATGTATTGGTGAAGTTGTGTGTTG
Organism: Solea solea; assembly: GCF_958295425.1. Taxonomy (NCBI): domain Eukaryota; kingdom Metazoa; phylum Chordata; class Actinopteri; order Pleuronectiformes; family Soleidae; genus Solea; species Solea solea. The sequence continues at coordinate 1,874,538 of NC_081152.1, read as the reverse complement.
CAGCTGAAATGTCTCTTGCACCTCATTTTATTCATGCTTCCAAGCATGAAGGAGAACCTATGGTAGCCTTTAGCTATCATTAAAAGAAAGGTTTTCAGTTTTTCCATGATGCTCCTGATGTAAGTGGTAAAGGGCTCATTCTGTCATAATAACAATTCACACATCAGTCATGTTTTTAGATATAGAAAAATCTCTGTTTCTTCCAATCAGTAGCTGAAGTTTGTCCATTTTATTGCATACCTGTGAGCATGGTGCATAATCCTCGGCCCATTCTCCTCTCCTGCGGCATCTCACAGCGTTGGTAAAGGTGAGTGCAACTTTCACTAGAATGTCCAATAAAAATGGATATTAATGAGTGCACCAACACACCGAGGCACCATTGGTCTCATGAACTTAAATGAAATATGTTCTTCAAGTTAAACTTGTCTTCATGTTAACAAATAACCCAATGAGTTGTTTGAATGGTCTTATTTCATCTGAGTGATACTTATTTTAGTTTGTCAAGGAGTTTTTATTGTTTTTTTAAGCAAAGCTAGCAATAATGCTAACATTAGCCACCAAATCACCCAATTAGTGCCCATCTGTGGAAACTGGAACCACAAGTCACCCTTGTATGATGTTGTTAATGAGGCAACTGGTGCACAGTATTGGTCTGTAGCTATACTTTTTCCTGCAGATGTTGGAGGTGCATTGGCAATTTTATTAGGTGAGTCTAGTATACGTGGTTAAAATCCCTGTGTCCGTGCCGGCAGCGCCTGTGTCTCAGGCTGGTTCTTGGTGAAGCAGCGTGCTGCCGGCGTGCTCAGCACTGGCAATATGTCATTACTTAAATAAATGTTCTAAAAAGTGAAGGTAAGAAATGACATGCACCTCTAGTAAAACAGGTGCTGGATCAATCAAAGTCTTCACAGCAGTGAAAAGGAAGGAAACGATCAGCATACCTGAAAGCTTCCATGTAAAGGAGTTTTACTGCCAGTGATGTTTGGAGCACAAAAGGCTCTTTCTCAGACTGAGGAACTGGCAACATACTGTACATCCTTCAAATGCAGGTGTGCAGGTCTTTTCCCGTAATCCTTTTCAATACCTAAAAAAACTTTCAATTTAAGTGCTGCAAGTAAATGAGCCAATGAGAATCATTCAAGAAAAATGGATCCATTTACAGTACTTTTAAAACAAAGAGTCTCGTCTCTTTGTCTGATTGGTTTGAGCTGAAAAGTCGATCACAGCAAACTTTCATTTTCATTTTGTAAATACACTCACAAAAGCATTTGTTCTCATGGGATGCACCAATCATCTGGCCTCTTTGCCTCCCAAGACTGTTTCAAATCCCCCTGGAGTGGGTTCCATCATGTGACAGCATTATGGTTTAAGTGATTATACAGGTTTTCTGAAATGTGGGCACTGATGGCACTGATTGAGCTGTGCATACCACCTGCTGTGCCAATAACCAGCCAGGGACTGGCAGTCAAAACATGGCTGCCAGAAGGGAAAAAAACATTTTTAACCACTTAACAAAAGGCTCAGCTTATTAAATCTAGGCCTGCTTTGGTGGAGGCTACATGATCGCAACTTTATATCACCATTAGACACACTTTACTGCACCAGAGTCCATAGAGAAAATCTATTAAAAGCTAGTTTGCATCACAAAACATAGGAGGTGTTGAGGAGTTTTTTTGTTCAGATTTAGATAAGTGACTCCTGTGTCCCTGTGACCTGAAATCGCTGATTTCCTCTATGGACTTTAGTGTGAGAGAGTGAGTAACCTGTTTGGTTTGGTTTAGGCACAAAAACCCGTTCGAGAAATGGAAACAGTTTCAAACCCATTAGGAGGAAGTCTTTGTCATCATGTAGCAACAGTTGGTTTTGTTTATGGTTAAGTTGAGTGTAGCTTACATAATGTAAACACACTCTTTATACTGAGAATTCCACAGTTTGACTTCATACCATGTCATACAAAAGCACCCTGAAGAAATCAGCAAGAAATGACTTATATTGTGTCTGAAGCGTACGAGGATGTTGTTTTACACAGCAGATACTGTTATGTTCTAATAGTTGAGTATGGAAGGCTCCGTCTCCAGGGCCACTGCGGCAGTCTTTCAGTACATGAGGCCCCTGTGGCATTACTGTGGCCTGTAACTGGGGTTCGTTCCCTAACTTAACGCTGATTTGTTTATTATTTTACAAAAGCGCTCATTCGCTCCCGCTGCCGAGATCATTTGAAGCCAAGGAGTCATTTTAGCTCTGAACTTGCAGTGAAACTTAAACTCCAGCTGCCAGACGTTATTCATGAATATCAACAGGCTCCTGATGACATCAGCAGACCACGGGGAAAAGAGCTCTGCCTGTAAACAGTAAAGATGGCTGACACCTGTCTGCAGTTCCATTAGTGGCTCGGCACACACGACCGTGTACGCCGAGCTTGTCCTTCTGTGACCTGCTGCTCCAGGTGAGTCTGAAAGCTGTTTGTCACCGGCTGGCACTGGGATGCAGAAGGCTGCTGTACACCATGTGAACCAAAGTCATGTATCCCTAAGCAACCAGGCACACACTTCAAGCACAAGCTAATGCTGAAATATAAGAGGGCCTATAATAACGACGAGGTGTATACATAATTAATAACTTTAGACAGATGTATGTGAGCTGAGCTGGTGTTTGTAGGTCAATTCCAGTTCAGTTGTCAGATGTTATTTAGTTGAAAGAAGAGAAAAAGTCTCACAGTGACGTATGTCTTCATACTCTGGCTCACAAGTGAGGTCATCCCATCATAATTGTTACTTTCTTACGTGTGAGTGGATCCATGGTAAGTACCTGGGATTCATGTGTAATAAAGCCTTTATAAAATGTAACCATCCATCATCCACCACTGATGCTCCGTTCTCTTCTCCTCTCCGGTGTGTCTGGTGTTTGCTCATGTGTGGCCCCTCCCTCCCTCACTCACTCAGACAGACTTTTCCTCTTCATCGCTTCCCCTGAAACATTGTAAAAACATGCGGAGGTTAACTGGACATGCTGAACTGACCATCGGTGTGAATGTGAACGTGTGAATGGTTGTTAGTGGTCTCTGTGTCCAGGGTGAAACCTGCCCTCTGTCAGCAGGAACTGGATCCAGGTCCTGGACCAATAAAATGGTCTGAAGGCATGACTGGAAGCTTTATGTATTAGTTGGTTTATTATTAAGTGAAAGACTTCAGAGGAGAAAGTGTCCTGACACCTGACTGTCGTTCTCTCTGTTTTCTTTACCCTGTGTTTGAGTTCTTTGTGTCTTGTTTTCTGTTTTACTTTGTAGTTTTTTCCTTGTGCATACCTTGTTAAGTTATACTTCCTGTCCTGTCTTCCCTCTGGTGTTTCACCTGTGTTTTATTATCTGTGTGCTCCCCAGTGTCTTTGTCTGTTCATTTTGTTCACTTACATCCTGCTGTTGTTTTGTTGTTTGCTTGTGCTGTATACGTTTTACAGTAACAGTATGTTTTATGGCTTTTTAGTGACATTTTACAGTGGATGGGTCTCAAACCCAGTGCAAGTGCAGACAGGATGTAAAGGCCGGGTTACAGACAGTGGAGTTACAGTGACCTCTGGTGGACAAAATACACAATGAGGCAGAAATGTGGTATTTGCCTCGTTTCATGTAAATAATGGTAAACAACACAAAGAAACATAGTCTCCCATTATATTTTATATTTAATCTGTATATCTATCTATCTATATGTATATATATATATACATATATATATATATATACATGTGTATATATATACATATATATGTATCTATATATATATACATATATATGTATATCTATATATACATAATCACTGTGGTGTCTGTGGTGTGTGTGTAAGAAAGAGAGAGGATGAGAAATGGCTCAACTGTGAGACTTCTGCTGTTTCACGCTGAGCTGGAGTGCAGTTGTTTTGTTTTTTGTGACCTTGCACAGCGACTTCACTCGACAGCAGCGTCAGAGCCTTTCCGGTTTAATTGGCTATAACTTTAAGAACACGCGACAGGTCGGAAATTTGATCCAATGCAGACATAACTCCATAAAAAGCCCAACGTACATTCAATATGCCACTCAGCATTACCTCAGTTTAACAATCAAACACAAGATCACAATTTTTAATGCAGCTGTACCAACCATTGTCAGAACTTTAGGCCAATGTGTTGTTATTGTACAGTAAAAATAGAGTTTTTGGCCTTTTTCTGAGAAAAAAAACAAGTCGTTTTTTAATTTTTTTTTTTATTTCTGGTTTTATTTTGAAAAACGAATGAACGAATGATACACGGATTTAATATATATAATTATTATTTATTTTATTATTTTTTACCTTTAAGTAATAGTTCAGTTCGATCAACATTTCGATCCACACTCCATACCACATGGTGGCGGTAATGCACCAAATCGTTGTTTGCCAACCGACATAAAACCTCGGAAAAGAAGAAGAAGAAGAAGAAGCATAAAGCGGAGACCGATGATTGGTGACACACAATCAGGTGTTTTTCAATCAGCTGATGACCGCTGATTGCTTCCTCTTCCTCCTCCTCTTCCTCCTCCTCTTCCTCTTCTTATTTAATCTTCATCCAGCCAACAGTTCCAAGTAGGTCCGTGATGTTACTTTGAAGAGAAGCTGCACGAGCCGTGGAACGAAAAAAAAAAAGACACGAAAAAAGTGTCGCTGCTTAACTACTGAAAGTGTTCCGGGAGGAGGGAACTTGTGGCGGTAATGCACCAACCGCCATAAAACATCAAAAAAGAACGAGGGAACTTTAGAAAAATAAGAGAAAAATAAGAGAAAACTCCCGCCGCGTGACGTCAGACGCCGAAAAGGTGACCGCGTGGCAGCAAGGCGCTCCAGGATGGCGTGTTCGGCCTGGTCCAGATTGGTGACCCGTCCAGAATGGTGAGTAACTTTTGTCAAGTTATCTTAATGGTGACTCTGTGTTTGCTGAATTATTTGATCATAATTAGCTCAAAATTCAAGCTGTGCCTCATTGTCAGACAGTTATCTGAACTGGCAGCTGTTGTGTCTGGTTACAGCAGTTAAATCATTGGTTTGAATGGGAATGGAATAGAAACTGATTTCTATTTTCATTCATGTTTGGTCCGTAAAATTTTAAATGTTGTTCACTGTTTCTAAATTAAGTTATATTCTTAAATTATTTGGATTCAGTGATTGCTTAAATAGAGCAAAGAAATTAGGAAATATTCACATTTAACATAATAAAAAAAATAAAACTCAAACACTTAAACCAATCCATTATCAAAATAGACAAAACAAGACTAAAAACAAGTTTAAATGGCTGCTGTGCTATGTTAACTCACTGTTCCACTCATGGTCATTACTATTGAGTTTTTCACTTTTTTATGTTTAAAAGCAGATTCAGGGTTATACATGTCTTTTATAATTCTAAACTTTTAATGTAGTCATTAAAATACAAACTTTTTTGTAGTCATTTCTTTATTGAGGATATTAAGAACACACATAATATACAATATGTGTGTGTGTGTGTAAACGTTTTTTCTTCTTTGTTTTAAAGGAACAACCTGCTTCCTGCTCACAGAGACCTGGTCTGACCCGTCATATACACATGCCTGAGGCTGTCAAAAAAAAGGTGAGTGACACCTTTTGAGATAATTTACTACCTCATTATGGCTAATTTTCATAATGTATTTAACTGATGGCAACATATCATATTAATTTAATCACACATGTATAATATAAGTTGTTTGTGTTGTTAAAGAGTGTAGCTACTGACATTTCTATACTTGTTCTTAAAAGGCATTCCTTAAATCTTAATCAACTTTATTCTACATCACTTGTGATCATGTTAATTTCTTTGTTTCACTGTTAGAATAGAATTTGTGCTGGCAGCAGTATTTTCACTATAAGTGAGTGTTTATATCTCAGGCTGTGTGAACCATGTCTGTACCTCATACAAACACATTACCTAGTTATTTTACACCTGTAACTGTATGAACTTGAACATGGTCAAGGCTGGAGACTGAAAATGTTTTTGTTTGTCTGTTGTTTTCCCCACAGATTGATCTTCATGAAGATCGTCAAATAGTAAGGTGTGATGATTAAATTCTGGGTGGCCGCTGTGTCCCCACTCTTTCTTGGCCGCTGTGCCTACATCTCTCTCTCTGCATTGTCCAACATGGCCACGTTCTTTCTCTTCTCCTGCTTTCCATCTGTCAAATAGCTGAGGGTTGTACATGGAGCATTTGCCACAGGTTGGTTTTGTATGTTTCGGTCCACTTTGTTGTGTGGTCTGTAAATCTGGTCCTTGTTGGTTATATTTTTGTGGAACTGCTGAGTGAGTGATTTGAAAGAATGAGGTGACTGATGGAGTGTTTGAGATTCTCTCTCTGAATGACTGTGTTGTGTGTGACTGAGATGCCTGGATTGAATAGTTAAGATGGTGTGAGAATATGATTATGTTCAGCAGTTCACATTAAAGTAGATCTGGTGTCTTGAAGGGCTTAGATGCTTGATAAGTTATAATGCACTAACATTTCCTTTTTAGGTCCGTCTACAAAGGGTGAGTCCATATTTTTTTATGTCTTCTCTGGGGGGGGGCTACCTTCTTGCCCTCCATGTGTGCTAGGGTTTGCAGAGTAGGGGAATAAACAAAAGAACAAAAAGAATCTAGTCTGGCTGCTCACAGCTAACTACTGAATCAAACTGACAATTTACATGCAAAGGTAAGAACACGCCTCTCTATGGAGGTGTTTTCTTGCCCTTTAACCCCTTTTTCTTTCCACCTGTTTCTTAGGACGGTAAGTGACACACAGGCCGCGGGCCATCGCTCTTCCGGCCGCCGTGTCGATCTGTCCTGGCCCTCCTCGTGCCTTTCCTCACTTCTTAAAGAAAAAAAAATCAACTAAAATATAGTTATGTTGGAGGACCAGATCTTAAATGAGGTTTAAATAGATGTTGGTGTACAGTTAAAGCTAGATGGTAGGAATACAGTTAATGTTGTGCCTTGTACGCTCTGTCACAAGGTTTAGACTTCTTGGCCGCTGTGCCTTTTTTTTTTTTTCTTTTTCTCTTCTCCATCGTGGCCATTAATCTACCGTTAGCCCTAGAACGTTAAAGTAGATCCTGGTGATCTACAAATATAGTACCTGGCTTTAGATGGCAGCTGTGCCATAGCCTTAGTATGGCCATTACGTCCTTTAATGCAAGTATGCCATGATCGCTAACTGTGCCCGCGCCTTCGTGATCTACTTGTGTTCTTGTACGTGTGGCCTTGCGCGTATAGTCATCTTACATAGACAAACATGGGTGCCTTCCGCGTCCATGCACAGTAAGTCAACTAACCTGTACTTTTCTTCTAGCATCAGTCAAGAGGAGCACCGACATCCCTGCATGTCCATCTTAATTAGATTGCGTTTTAGTTACAATAAAATTTCAAATGGTAAGGGCAGTTTATCTTTCTTTCTTTCTTGCTTGGCCGCCGTGCCATTACTATATCTATCTATATTACTATACCTGCTCTGACCTGAGTCTTCATTCTTCATGGCCACTGTGTCATGACTCTACTTGGTCTTGGTGTTTATGCCAGTCTATCATTTCTGATCTGTTTTTCCTACTGTGTGTGTGTGTGCGTGTGTGTGTGTGTGTGTGTGTGTGTGTGTGTGTGAGAGAGAGAGTGAGAGAGAGAGAGTGTGTGTGAGAGAGAGAGAGTGTGTGTGAGAGAGAGAGAGTGTGAGCGAGAGAGAGAGTGTGAGCGAGAGAGAGAGTGTGAGCGAGAGAGTGTGAGCGAGAGAGTGTGAGCGAGAGAGAGAGAGAGAGAGAGAGTGTGAGCGAGAGAGAGTGTGAGAGAGAGAGAGAGAGAGTGTGAGAGAGAGAGAGAGAGAGTGTGAGCGAGAGAGTGTGAGCGAGAGAGTGTGAGAGAGAGAGAGAGAGTGTGAGCGAGAGCGAGTGTGAGCGAGAGAGTGTGAGAGAGAGAGAGAGAGAGAGAGTGTGTGAGCGAGAGAGTGTGAGAGAGAGAGAGAGTGTGTGAGCGAGAGAGTGTGAGAGAGAGAGAGAGAGTGTGTGAGCGAGAGAGTGTGAGAGAGAGAGAGAGAGAGAGAGTGTGAGAGAGCTGACTGACTTGGACTGACGTTAATCTGACCTTTTGGACCAAGACTAACACTCCAGTAGACTTTACTGCATCAGAAAGATGAACAAAATTTATGCTGCAAGACTGACAAGATGCACACCTATTAGACGACAAGCAAATGCAAATTCTTTCAAAACAGGTAACATGTTTACCATTCTTAGGTAAGTATTAAAGGCCTTTGCCACATGATCTTTGTGGGTAAATTGTGTCCACTTAATCCATAAAGTTAATTTGCATCTAAACATTTACAATGCCTGACACAATGGCATTACAATAATCACATTTTTTTGTTTTGCGTTATTGACTGCAAAGGCCTTTATTTACACACTGACACATGCCATGACGGCAGTCTTGGCATGTGTCAGTGTCTCTCTCTCGCTGTTCTGTCTGTCTGTCTCTCTCTCTCTCTCTCACTGGTCTTTCTCTCTCTCTCTCTCTCTCTCACTGGTCTGTCTGTCTCTCTCTCTCTCTCTCTCTCTCTCTCTCTCTCTCTCTCTCTCTGGTCTGTCTGTCCTGTGTGTCTTTCTGTCTGTCTGGTGTCTCTGTCTTTCTATGTGTCTCTCTCTGTCTGTCTCTCTTGCTGTCTGTCTGTCCTGTGTGTCTGGTCTCTGTCTGTCTTGTGTATTGGATTTAGTCATTTTTTTAGTCTCAACTTAAATGGATGATTTAAAGTTGATTAGTTTGAGGCGTCTGATTTCTGCAGGAAGTTCTGGAACCTTGTTTTGAAATGGCTTTAATTTAAAAATGTCATTTAGGTCTTGAATCTCAGATATTATAGTTGCAACTTGGACTGTTGACAAATGTGGAAGCTGATGAATCATGTAGTAAATGCATCAACGTTTACTGTAGCTTGTCTGAAGTGCTGTAAAAATGTAGTAATTGATTAAGATGAGCTAGACCAGGTCTTCCTTTATTCTCAACTGGTAATTGCTTTGATAAGATAACTGGTTCCTGATTTGATTATGAAGCTAAACGTTTGATTTATATCTAAGTGTAGTCACATTAGATTATAGGTGTTATTCAGCCCATGGATAATGTTATGATATACTTTAAATCTGGCATTTGTTGGCACACTTTTGTTATCCCTTTAAGTCTTAGACTTTACGCACTGCCATCAGCCTTTGTAGTCGCTAACTGAAATCAAATTCAATGTTAATGCTGACTTGTCTCACTCTGCCAAGTTTATTTCCCTCTAAAGGAGTTGAACCTTTTTGTGTTCATAGTCTTGTTGCGCGTCATGTTGGGAGGCCTCCCAGCAGGGGATCTTTATCTTCCCCTGCACAACTATGCGTTACTCGTCTTAGGGATGCAGGGCTATCCTGCATACTTTCTTTCAAAAATTAGATTGTAGGTTTGAGGATTAGAGCGCGTTTCTTTTCTTTAGGAGGACACAAACCTGGCAGAGAGACAACTCGGATTATTTAAGTGAAAGTTACACCAAATATTCAAACTTTTTATCTTTCAATACGATGACTTGAAATAAAACCTTTATTCTGTGGGCTGAATTCAGACAGAAATCAGACAGAATTTGGCTTCATGTTAAAGACTCTTGTAGCAGGAGTGAGCAGCTGCAGCTTTTTCATTTATTTTTCGTTATTTGATTTGTTTCTTGGATTGACTTGGTGGCTGGAGCTCTGTGGTTAACAGTGATCATGTAAACGTGTAAACACAAGTGTCTTTTGCCTCTTATTTGCGAAGCTGGCAGCTGGTTGAATTGATAGGACTTTATGGTTTGCACAAAGTGGGATTTTTGATAGAGCATAGGGTTAACACCTCACCATACACTAGCTATTTCAGCAAGTGTCTGTAGTCCGTTATTACCCATGACTTTCTTTCAAATTTCACAATTTAGGCAGCTTGTAGAGTCATTAGGAAGATGCTTAATCCCAATGTCTTGGTTGGTTGCATGAGAAACTTCTATCTCTTAGATGTGTTGGCGAAGTTCCTCCTCTGATTTTTGTAGACTTGTCCTAAAGTTTCTCTCCGCTTTAACTCTTGTTGAGCTTTGCATTAAATGATTCCTCCAACTTGTCTCCATATCACTTGTTTTCTCCCTGCAGATTTCCACCACCCACTGCTGCTGTTGCCTCTGCTAAAGGTAGCCGTATCCTGATTCACTGCGTCTTCATGTGTTGGGTAAGAAGTGTCATTAGACTACTAACAATGTAAACACCTTTTAAATGCTTGATCTAATTTACCCAAATGGTTCATCAGCTTAGGAGAGACAATCATTGAATTTGACATTGTTGGGGTCAGTAATCTGACCTCTAAAGGTTTGGGAAACCATGCAAAAGATCGCAAGCTCTCTGCATGACCCAACAGCATCCATGTTTGAGTTATTTAATTGCTCAATTTTTAAATCAGTCAAGATTTTATGAGCTGGGTCTTCTTCACACAACAGAGAACAAGGTAAATTGAGTCGACTCGTAACATGGTAAGGCATTTCGTCCTTCCCCTTCTTCTCTGTGTGTGAGGAAATCTGGCCACGGATCCTGACTGAGTGGCATACCATGACTGCAGTTTCCAAAATCAGACAAGGATCCATCTGATTTTGTGACTCAGCTTGTCATGATATGCATTAATCTTCCTCCAAAACAAAGGATTGGAATGGACAGGTTTGTAGTGTAAATCACATCACATGTAGATGGTGAAGCATTTGTTTAAATTGGAGTCAAGCATTTTCAGGCGTCTGCTTTGTCAATACTCTGGTGCCACGTCTTGCTAAACACACGAGAAGCTCTGAATTGTGAAACTGCTGCCTTTTGCAGATGTTACAACAGCAATGGCTGCTGAAAGGCTGCAGGGAGAGAAAAGGAGATCTGAGGACAGGAAAGTGGAATTGATTTCATGCTTAGCAAAATGAGGGTTTCAGCAGAGGACATTTTTGTGGCGAGGCTACAGAATCAGAAGAAACGTTTGTCTGGGCAACTGGGAGATTTAGTTTTTCATGCAGCAAACCAAGACATTGGGGTTAGCATCATCTCAAGTGTCAGTGTAGGACAGGAAAGGCAGGTTTAAGTTAGGGAGGGCATCCATCGGTGAGCTCTGACTGGATGTGAGGACCTGTCACACTTGACGAGGTGAGCTCCCTGAAGATTTCTCATTTGTTTACTTCTTTTTTTTCTTTTTTTTTTTCTTGTGACTTATCAAATTCTTCCTTGTTTTGAAGAGATGAACGCTGCAGCACATTCCTGGATCGGAGGATTCTATGTTGGACACCACGACCTGGATAAAGTCGTGGATGGCTGCAGTGATGACCTAGCCCAAGATGATCCCTTCTACGTCCGACCTTTTCCGCCTTTTTTCCACGGGATGTCTTCAGGTACGTTCTTTCAAATGGTACTCAATATGTTTAATCCATATTTACGTAATACTAAAGTGTGCTGACTCTTATTTTATATTTTTTTCTGTTAGATGTTGGACCCTGCTACATCACTCTGCCCAGCAGGACATGGTCACCGAGATTTTTTAAATAATTTTTTTAAATGGACTTTAAACCCCGTCCCCCCGTCCCCCGTCCCCACTGACCGACAACCACACATGACAAAACACTGTACATGTGATGCATCACCACACTAAAAACACAGACACTGCTACTTTCAGCCTGTAATGTTTGACATTGAAAACTTGTATTTATTGCCTTCTTTATATCAAGTAAAACTTTTGTTCTTAACTTTATGGTTGACTTGTATTTTTTCAGTGATTCTGTGATGAGTGTTATTTTGACAAGTTCGTGCTTTGAACTTAAAGATTTGGAATTCTTTAAAAACAAATTGCACTGATCTGTTACTGTAGACTTGGCACCTTTTGACACTGCTCCAAGTGTTCGGTTGATCTTAAGCAGAAAACTCAAACCCTATATGGATTTGTACAAAGTTTTAAAGGGAATTTAATACATTGGACTCTAAAGCAGGGAATGCTACAATGGATGGTGATGCTGCTACTTGCCCCCATCTCACAACTTCCTTACTTCTAGCCACTAACACTAAATATGGCTAATGCATAAAAATATGCCACTGAATATTAGACTACTTTGCTTTAAAATGCCTTCTTTTAACTACAGATGTATTTTTACTATTTTATTTCATCTGGCTTTTCATTTTATCTTTTAATTCTGTCTTTACCATTTTACGCTTAACAGTTTTGTTTGTCTACTATGGAAAGCACTTTGTGGAGTTGTTTTGAAAAGTGCTATTCAAATAGTTATTTGAACAGTGTTGCAGTACCATTAACACCAGCAGCAATATGAGCAGCCACACATGCAATGCTAATATTTCTGACTGTCTCAGCCTCAGGTAGGTGATGTGATGAATCACAGCCAGATAACGCTCCACACATTAGTGCAGGAAAATATTCAGCAGTTAAAACACCAAAGTGTGAGGCACAGATGTACAAGATGTTTCCCAAAGTAAAGATCAGACTTGGGACAACTGAGCGGTAGACAAAGAAGTCAGTGGCTTGTTGCAAGCTGCTAATTATTTTCAGCGGCGTCCCTGCGCAATGTTAGAGGGTACTTCCTGTTTAAATCATAGCAAGTTTGGTTGGGATTGGACCTTCCATTGCGAAGTTATAAGAGTTTAGTTGTCTGTTGCGTAAAATCAGAATTTGTGCCAAATTTGGCGCCCCCTATCTAGTACTTCATGCGACATTTGAATACATTTTCAGCAACTTAATCTTGTCAACTTGTCCACAGTGACCTCACCAGGTTTGAAGGTGATCGACCAAAAGCTGTAGATGTTGTTAGTTCAAATACCAAACGTCATATTGTCTGCCGTCACCAGGGGGCACTGAAATTGAATATTTTCATACAGACGTCTTAAGGGCCGGAATATCATCAATCTTTACAAGTTTGGTCCAAACTGGACCAGGATTTGCGAAGTTGTGACAGTTTGTTTTTTTTTGTTGCAAAAATCCAACTTTGCATCATTGCCATGGCAACACCTTTTAAAGGATTTGCCATCATTCATCGTCTTGAGTGTTTTCACCAAGGAATAAGAAGAACTCCTTGAGTTTCAATAGGGTTCTACGCACCTTGTGCTCATACCCTAATAACAAGATATCACAATGTTAAAACATTACCCAAAATGATGCTGTAATCCAGGGGTGTCAAACTCAAATACAGAGTGGGCCAAAATTTAAAACTGAACAAAGCCGCGGGCCAAGGTTGAACAAATTAACCTTTTAATAGGGACCCAAACAAGTTTTGCATTGAATATTGAACAAGCAAGGCTTATATAACTTTATAGTGACATGCAAAATCGAGTTTCAAATAATAATAATAATTAAAAAACACAATGGCATATCAAATAAAATTTAAATAAAAATTGAATGCACCCTAAATACAGGATAAGCGGTAGATAATGGATGGATAAAAATGTAATGCCTCTTTTCTATTTGCAGCCTTCTGAGGTAAATATCAAAATAAACTTTTTCCACAGGCTAATAATAAATTTGAAAATAAAATAACAATAATGAATAAATCAAACATTCAAGCCTTGAAGTAGCAAGAGAAAGTGCATGAATACAACAACAATTATTGCTCAGTTTGCTACACTGATTTGTTTTAACACTGAATATGGAACAAGCAACGCTTATATAACTTAATAGTGCAAAATCAACTTTCAAAAAACAAACGAAAAAGTTCTGTTTTCTCCCTTCCTTTTCGCCATTTTTGGTAGGGGTAACACAGTGACACTGACAGTTGTAGTATGAGGCCGCAGCACGTCTGGGAGAGAGGCACGGGGAGGCGTTGCCGCTGTATAATACCGGCGGGCCAGCTTTAATGTTAATTTGATATTGCCTCAAGGGCCAAATGAAATTACACGGCGGGCCAAATTTGGCCCGCGGGCCAGAGTTTGACACCCATGCTGTAATCAGACAATTCAATATTCAGATTGACCATGGAGATCAACCTTCCTCCTCCTCCTCCTGCTCCTCCTCCTCATCATAGTTCATGACATGAGTCCAGTGTGACTCTGCTGCTTCACAGTTTACTGACCACACACTTCTCAGGTAAGAAGCTTCTCATCACATAGAACACAAACTCAGTTGTTTCTGACGCTGAAAGAGGGGAAAAAAGGGGGAATGTAGAATTAAACGGTTAAGAAAAGGATTTTAGTCTCTGAAAATAAGTAAAAGGTCACATCTTGTGTCATTTATGTGTGCTGTAGTGTAATCTGAATTATAGATGTTTCCTCAGGAAGCAGAATCTTTAATTAGACATTTGTGTGATTTCAAATATTTTTGCAGATTTGGGGAACGTATCTTTGCCATTAATTGACTGTCAGGTTTGCCAGGTGGAAATTCTAATTACAAGGTAGGATAAAAAGTCGTCATTGTTGTAGAACAGCCCACGATATGTTCAATAATATAAAGTGAACTCTCTGATGTGTTTTGTCTTTATTCATATTGTTTTGTTTGTGTCTTTTTTTCCTGTTCTCTCTTAATTAAGAGAAATTAATTTCAGTGAGTGTGTTTGCTTATTATATTTCTATGTTTTAAATTGTATTATTTTTTACTTTATAGTCGTCTGATTTAATACTGGTTATTCTATATCCTTTACATTTGTCTTCCTCTAATTTAAATAAAGATTATTACCTCCTTTGTATCACTTGTCTCACGTTGCTTTGATTCTTTGTCAGGTCAGTTTTACAGAATGGAGTTCCAGGATCCTTGTCCTGTCTGTGGAGACAAAGTCTCTGGATACCACTACGGCCTGCTGACCTGCGAGAGCTGCAAGGTACTTTTAGTTTCTCTTTTTTTTTATTTATATATATATATATATACATATATATATATATATATATATATATGTATATATATATATATGTATATATGTATGTATATATATATATAAGTCCATCTTCTGTTGAACACTCGCAGGGTTTTTTCAAAAGAACAGTTCGAAACAACAAGAAGTATGTGTGTGCGGTGAACCAGGAGTGCAGCATTGATAAGATTCAGAGGAAACGGTGTCCATTCTGCAGATTCCAAAAGTGTCTTCATGTTGGCATGAGACTGGAAGGTAAGGGTCACATCTATTCATAAATCTATAGTTCCTGTTGTATATAGTATTTAAACGTTTTCTTTGGCAAGATAAAGATGCAAACATATTCTTAATATTTGAAAACTTGTGCTTTGTTCGGTGGCTAAAATCTGCTTTCCTTGTGTCCCCACAAGTATTCCAGCGATGGTAACACACTGGGGGCGTGCCTTAGTATCTTATATCACCACACTTAAACAAACCGAACTATATCTAAACTTATCCCAATGGCGTTCATGTGTTGCATTAATAATAATAATAATAATAAGAGATAACATTGGTAAAAAAAAAAAAAAACAACAAACAAAATGAATTTTTGTTTGTTTGAGAAATATTATTATTATTATTATTATTACAATATTTGAGAAATATTATTTTCAACAGAAGTGTATAAATGATGTATTAAGTCAGGGGTGTCAAACTCAAATGACCTATGAGCATCTAGTCTGGTCAAGAGGAGGCTGGCATAGAGAAAAAGATGTGGAAAAAAATTAACCAGGTGGGCAATATGACCTTAAAATTATAACGCAATAGATATTTATGATGATAGTTCATTGAATTTCAAAGTAAAAGTTTTTGTTTTGTTATTGAATGATGTATATTTTGTAGTTATTACATATTTATGACACATAATGAATCTGTTATATCTGGTAGTATCAAAAACAGAGAAATAAATTGAAAACTAAGTAAATAATAATGCGGACAATTGTAAACAAAACGCCAAACAAGCTGTTATGTATAATTTAATGCTGAATGCAGTACATTTAATAATGTGACAATTAACTATTACGGTTATATAAAATATATTATAGCCAATTTATTTAGTATGATATTCTGTCTATATTCTATCACCTTACTGTGTTTAAAGGAACAGGAGGTCATTAGAACAAGATATTAAGTGGTGGGGCGCATGTTATAGATTGGGAGGCCACATGTGGCCCACGGGCTGCCAGTTTGACACCTCTGTATTAAGCCATTACGATTCACAGACAAATGTATTGACTTATCTCCTAAATGAGACTCCTTTCCAAAGACTGTAAAGATCAGCTTGACAAACTGCTCAAAACAAATCCACTTTTCTCATCAGCTGTTCGTGCTGATCGAATGCGAGGTGGCAGAAACAAGTTTGGGCCCATGTACAAGCAAGATCGGGCCCTCAAGCAGCAGAGGGAAGCTCTGATTCAAGCTTGTGGATTCAGACCTGAGAGTCGAGCACCTGTGGTCTCCTCAACGCCCCTGAATGTCCTCACCTTTGCTCGTGGCCTGTCCCCAGATTCTGTCCTTCAGAGCACCTCACTACCCACAACTCAGAATGCCCTAAGCTCACCTGGTGCCACCTTCTACCAGCGCGTCACCTTCTCAAACTCCACAATCAAGACAGAGCACGACAACATCTGTGCAAGTTCAGCAGGGACCTCCAACAACCTGGACAAACTTCACTCACAGGGTCCAATGATGCCTCAGCTGGTGATTGAGTTCTTACTCTGTGATCAAGATGACCTTCAGCTCCAGAGAAGGATCAGCACACACGTCCAGCAGGAGCTGAGGAAACATGTCAACCCCAGCACTTTCAGTCGGATGTGCCTGATGGCTGATCAGACACTGTTCACTCTTGTGGAATGGGCTCGCACAGCCATCTTCTTCAAACAACTGAAGGTGAAGTCCCATCTGATGATGTTGATTTTCTGTTATTGCATACTGTACATGGGTTACACTGCGGAGCTGTGGCTAGCACTGTTGCCTCGTGGCAAGAAAGTCCAAATCCTGGTTCCACCGAGGGCCTTTCTGTGTGGATTTAGCATGTTCTGCCCTTGAAATCCTGGGTTCTCTCCAGGTACTAACCCCTAACCCATGTTGATGAGAAATAAGTCATGCAGTTGCTGTTGCTGCCTTTGTTTTATGTCAAAAAACAGCAGTTTCTTATTGGCATTAAGCAGCCGAGGCTTCAACTTCATGCAAATGCAGGGGAAAGAGGACGGAAACTCGTTCTAAAATGAGTGAATCTTTGGATTCCTGGAACATGACACTCCAAGAATATCAGTCTCCTGTTCCAGTCCTTCTCACTGATCTCCGACATGAAAAAAGCTGTTTTCAATCTCTACCTGTTTTCTCTTTCAAGGTGAGTGATCAGATGAAGTTACTGCACAGCTGCTGGAGTGAACTGTTGATTCTGGACATTGTCTCCAGACAGGTCCTCTCCGGCAAAGAAGGCAGTCTGCTCCTAGTCACTGGGCAGGAGGTGAGAGGTTTTTTTCTTTGGTTAGTAGCAGTGTCAAAAAGTGAAACAAAATACACAGACGGATTACACCAATAAATGCAAACACAATCTAGTTCACTGTGTAGTAAACTACAGACCCCGTAAATAGACAAAAAAAACAAGACATTCTCATGTGAGCATAAGTTAGTTTCACATGCCGCCTCGAGGCTTATGTGGTGTCAAAATGAATGCTTTTGAGTTCATGCCACGGAGGATATTGCCTTGTAAACAAAGACATGTTTGCTTTGAATCTTCAACCCACCAGTTCTCAGTTATTTTCTTTTATTATTATTATTATCATCATTATTATTATTATTATTATTATTGTTAGTAAAAACCTTTATTTAACCAGGATAAAATCTCTTTACAGGAGTGTCCTGGCCAAGAAATGCAGCAAGCACAATTTTCAAGTCACAGACACTAACAATAACATTAAAACAGCACCATAATCATCTCACGTGTAAGAAATAAATAGGCATAGTGACCAATTTGCGTCAGACACAGAAAGTAAAGAAACATGACTGCAATTAGTTTTTAACGCACTTGATTGTATTTCTTTTCTGTTTCAGGTGCCACTGTCACTCATAGCTTCTAACATTGGTCCCTCCTTGTCCAGTCTGATCCAGAGAGGACTAGACCTCATTGGGAAACTTCATGTCCAAAAAGTGGACCGCCAGGAGTTTGCCTGTATAAAGTTCCTCATACTTTTTAACCCAGGTTAGTGACAAAGGCATCCGTGATAAAAGTCCATTTGGAAAGCATGCAAATATCTTCAGACACATTTGTACACATGTGAATAACTAATCGTTTTTGCATTCATGTACAAATTATGACATTACTAAGGAGGCGGGGTCAACAATTCTCTAGTTCCTCCCATCAGGGTATGAAAAGGTTTTAGGAGTTGTGCTGTGTGTGGTGTACATTCACGGGCTGTTGTTTCCTCTTCTGCACTCACCAGATGTGAAAGACCTGGAGGAACATCAGCTCATAGAGAGTGTGCAGGAACAGGCTGAAGGAGCTCTTCGGGAATATACACTCTGCACATCTTCTCCGTACCTCGGACGCTTCACTAACCTGCTGCTGTGTCTCACTGAGTTACGCTCACTCAGCACTCTTGCTGAGAACTACATGTACTGCAGACACCTGAGCGGCGACGTGCCCTGCAACAACCTGCTCACTGAGATGCTGCAGGCTAAGAACAGCTGACAATGAAGACACTGTTGACACGTGCTGATGTCTGAATGATCCTTTTTTTTTTTTTTTTTAATCCATCCGCGGCACAATAAATAATAGTGGGTCGCCTTAATCAGCAATGTCTTAAAAAGATTGTCTAGGTTTTTTGGAGTGCAGTTGTATGAGGTACAGGAACAAAGGGCTTACCTAGTAAAATCTATATCCATATTTTAAAATATGTCTGCGGATTTTTCTCACCATCAGACATCTTTTTCAAACTAGAAAGTGAAGTTTGTGTCATATATATATATATATATATATATATGTATATATATATATATATATATATATATATTTTTATATATATATATATATATTTTTATATATTTATATATATATATTTATACAGTATATATATATTTATATATATATATATATATATATATAACTGCACACTCAATGACTCCGTCTATACATTCACGTGTTATTTTATGACTTTTTTAAAAACCTTGGTTCTGATTAACAACAAACAAGGCAGAACTAGACCAGCAGCTCCTGTGTGCCAATGCAATGCCCTATAGTAGTATAGTCCAGTACAGTACAGCATAGCATAGTATAGTTTCTTGTAGTACATTATTGTGTAATATACTATTCTACATTATAGTGAATCATATTTTAGTACATTATAATATGGTATAGAATGATATTACATTATAATATGGTATATATTATACAGTATGGAATAGTGCTGTATAGTACATTATGATAAATTACAGTATAGTATAGTTCAGTATAGTAAAGTGAAGTATTGCACATTATAGTGAATTTTAGTGCAGTGCAGTGCAGGAGAGTATTGCAAAAAACAGTATAGTTTAGTATGGAATAGTACATAATGACCAATTACATTATAGTACAGTTCAATATAGTATTGTATTGTACATTATAGCAAATTGTAATATAGTACAGCACAGTAAATTGTCATAGTAGAGTATAGTAACGTAGTACAGTATGGTAAGGTATAGTTTAGTATGGAACAGTACAGTGTAGCACAGCACATTGTTATAAATGACAGTATAGTAAAGTATAGTCTGTGTTTTACTTAGCAAATCTTCATCCCACAGGTTTTAGGAATATACATGTAAAATAATAGTTTGTCCAAAATAAGACATGAAGAAAGTGGATGATGGGAGAGACGACGCGCTGCTTCCTGCTGGATAAAGTCAGAGCAGTTGCACTAAACCTTTGTTATGAGTCAATGAGATCCCAGTGATTACACCTTCAACCACCTGTTTTGCCCACTCTGCTTTAATAAAAGGCTTAATCAACATAATGCACTCACCTTGTTGTGTGGAGGTGCACTATCTGATCTTGTCCACCTGACTGGAGCCCATTTCCTACCCGACCTTGACATCCAGCTGGCACCGAGTTGGCAACTTTCCTGTTCAAGGACAAAATATGGCAGTGTGATTAAATAAATGCACTGTTTCATGGCACAAGTAGAAAAGGCAGACACTGAGTTAGGGACAGTGAAAGGTATTTATACTACAGTTAATTTTTTCATTAAATAAATTATGATTTTGGTGTTTAAGATTATGTGTATGCTTGTAAGTGTTGTTGCTTCGCTGCATGATTCCATGATTGGTGATGGACAACCAATAAAGGTGAGAATTCTCCCCCTGAGATTGACTGATTCTTTACTTAAACCTATTTATTTAATATTCAGTAGCACAGTGACACTTTCCCTCTGTTCTAAATTGTACATTTTCTAATTTCACTGATTGTTATTTTCTTGTTTCATAGAATTCGGTTTCCTATTCTATATTATTGTGTGTTTTTATGATTTATTTTTATGTGAAGCACTTTGATTACAGTGCAGGTATTGTAAAGTGCAATATACCGTAATAAAAGTACAGCTACAACAGTTCATCCAATCTTTCATTACATTGTATGTATTTAGCAAAGTTACAGATAAAAACAAAAACTGTACTTGAAATACTCCCTTGTTTACCAGGCCTGGCAAAAACTCTGCAATTTCAAGGTTCACTTCCTGACGCATTAAAAAACAGGGGTTCCTGTGTAATGGGATCAAACCAGGCCATGGAAAGCAAAGCCTCCTCTGTTGCTTTGTATTGTTGCACTGGTGCCAATCCCACCTGTACAAGCTGGGATTGGCCATTTTAAAGGTCCAATGTGTGAGACATTGTGACATCTAATGGTGAGACTGCAGATTATAATAAATGAAGGACTCCAAGCATGTCAGTGTGTCATTCTTCTTCACAGAAGCTTCATAAGAGAGAACATGCAAAAGGAGGCTTGGGTGTTTTTATTTTCAGGTTCAAAGCTTCAACCAAAGTGTGAGTGCTACGTATTCCATCAGAGGTGGATGCAGGTTGTACAGAGTTCCACAGCTGCACTCAGAACATCGCTGAGGTAGATGATCATAGCATTCCTGGTGCCAGTGATTTAACAAATAAAACAACCCAAAAAAGTGGAGGTGCCAAACACCCAGGCTGTATTGGAGCAGGTGGTAAATTAAGTTGAACTAGTGCAGTACCTTCATCTCAAGCTTCAGCTGACTCAGCATACATGTGCATGGCAATAGAGCTCTAGTAGCATGACAGTTATACTATGCTTCAACTGACTCATTACCTGTCTTTAGACATGTGGAGAAGTTATCCAAAGACTTGCTTTTGACGGCTTTTTCCACAGATTAATTTTAATGGAGTGTAGAAATACCTCTACAAGCATATAATTGACCTGAGGGGGGCAGCATTTGTGGGTGCCCCGCATCGCTTCATCCACAAATTGCACCAGAGGAAGAAGAAGCCGGCACTTCCTCTACTTCCCGGAAACACTTACTTTCATTCTCCAAGATGGCGACACTGACAGTCTCCCGGCCACCACTCGGCGGTTTCAATTTTGAAAACTGCAAAAGGTACGCGCTTTGGGTTAGTCGATTATCCGACCAAAATGATTATGCTGCTTCCCTTTATCGGTTTGATCTTTTTCTGGACTCTTGGCCTGTGTTTATTACGGGTTTTTCTAGCGATGCTAGCTTACGTTAACTTGTGTCCCGTACAATGACTCAGGCGTTTCCCGTCGTTAGGATGAACGATTCCTTTATTTTGCTAGTTTCGCTGCATTTGTTATAGAATACTTCTAAAACCTTTTTTTCCAGAATTACTTTACAGATAAAATGTCGCATCTGAGCGGCTTTTGTCGTGTTTTTAAGCGACCATTCGTTCGTACACATTAACGGAAACCCCGACACAACAAACCACCAACACCATTTGGTCTAAGTTGTTTCAGTTATAAAAAAAACGTCAAACAATCAAACTGATTAATTGATTATCAACAAGTAATTTAGTAATCGAATATTTGTTGCAACCCTAACAGTTTTCGTTTAATTTCAAAATACTATTCGTCTAAAGTATGTCCATGACAGGATTTACAGTTTAGCTCCAGCGTCATTACTAACCTTTGTTGTCCAACAAAGAAAATGTCCATAGGTCTTTGGCTATATATTCACTAATAGATGTTATGGGTCTAGTCATAAACATTTCCTTCAGAGTATTTAAGCCTGTCGGGAAACGAAAAATAAAGTTTTTTAATTGTTAGATTTCCTGCACATGTCCACAATGTTCTAGAGACATTTTTGTTCGTATGATATTGTGAAATTAACTATAATGTTATGTTCTATTTTTATTTTTTTTCCAGGAATGCCGTTTTGGAAGGTGAGGTCACAAAGTTGGGATGCAGTTTACCTGCTGCGCGGAAAACCGGAACTACCATCTGTGGCATTGTCTTCAAGGTTAGTGAGAGAATCCAAGTCACTTGAAATGAGTGAAAAAGTCAGGTGTAAAGGTGTTGACACGTGTGTGAACATGAAGAGGAGGAGCTGCCAGCGTCCTTCTCTTACTACTACTACTTCACCTCTTGATGATTATTGTTATTGTAACAAAACATTCACATTGACATGGCACCAAAGCACCATTGCTGAACATCAGTTTACTGAATGTCTTGTGTTTCCATGTGAAGGATGGCGTCGTATTGGGAGCAGACACCAGAGCCACAGAGGGCATGATAGTTGCAGACAAGAACTGCTCCAAGATCCACTACATCTCCCCCAACATTTAGTAAGTGTCACATTTTTGGGTTATAAATACACAAGGGACATGGAACAAGTTTTATGGGAGTGTGACTGTCATCACCCTGCATGTAAGACTGCAGAAGTGGCCCTACAATCACATTTTCATGTTTTGAGAGTTGTGTTCTCTAACTAACAGCGTGCTGTGTTATTATGTTATTGTGTCATTGTCTAGCTGTTGTGGAGCAGGAACAGCTGCAGACACAGAGATGACCACTCAGATAATCTCCTCAAACCTGGAGCTGCACGCCCTCTCCACGGGCAGGCTGCCACGCGTGGCCACCGCTAACCGCATGCTCAAACAAATGCTTTTCAGGTATGCCATTTAGATATAAAACACACAGCTTTGGTCACACCTTTACTTGATAGATGATATATTTCTACACAGTCACATTAAGTATCATCACATCATAACACTCAATTTTCATGAATATGAAAATATTCATTGTCCAGTGTTCCAGCTGAACCCCATATTTGTAGTGTAAGTTTGGCTCCAGGGTCTTTACGGCCTTAATGGCCTGTGCTATGAAGGACATTTTAGACTTGTTCTTAGTGAATAAAGGGGAAATTTGGAATAAGGAAAAGAGGGGATGCCTCTCATCAACCATGATAGACCTGGTCCTATTTGTGATTCTGTCACTGTAGGTGCTGTCCATGTTTGGTAATGTTTCCACTAACAGTTTGTCATTGTTTTCCTGACTCCAGTCTTATTCTGAGCTTCTGTCGCATTTCTAAACCCAGCCGATGACGGTTAAACACTTTCAGTAAAAGCACAGTAAAACAAGAACTTCAAAATAAACATTACAGTTACAAGTTCTTTAAAAAAATGCATTTTTTGTTAGTGGTCTGTATTTATATAGCATCATTTAAGTGAAATAAGTCAATGTATTTAGACATAAAGTGAATTTCAGAAAT
Organism: Solea solea; assembly: GCF_958295425.1. Lineage (NCBI taxonomy): Eukaryota > Metazoa > Chordata > Actinopteri > Pleuronectiformes > Soleidae > Solea > Solea solea. Next base: position 1,850,901 of record NC_081152.1, on the reverse strand, counting down.
GTACATAGCATGTGAGTGAACAGTGCTGTTGTGTCTGTTTTCCCAGGTATCAGGGCTACATTGGGGCTGCTCTGGTTTTGGGTGGAGTAGACTGTAATGGTCCTCACCTTTACAGCATCTACCCTCATGGTTCCACTGATAAGCTGCCCTACGTCACCATGGGTCAGTCTCTAACTTTAACGCTTTTCTATACGGCTCTTTCGCTGTGGACAAGCTGCATCATGTCAGCTGCCCTCTGCTGCCACTTACTGGCTTTATTGTGCACTGCACCCTGTATGATAATAAGACTGCCATCACACCTTCAAGCTTCAGCTTGATTTAGTAACATCTGAATCTATACACACATTAAATGTATTTTTTTTCTTTTCGGCACAGCTCTATAACTGACTTGACAACAGTGAGTGACGGGGAAAAGCTTAATTTTTGTTATTAAAATAGAGTAAGACTTGGAAAATGGGTACAATTGGATGCCAGTTAGTGCTGCATCAACTATTACTGGATTCATTGGCTAATATTTTGATAATCGAGTAATCGGTTTTAGGGAAATAACTAATTATTTCCATTGATTAACCTTTTGATTATTTTCTGGATTCATTGAATACTAGTTTGGTTTGTAAAATGCCAGAGTTTAAGAAACCTGGAAATGATGATGTTGTCGAATGTTTTGTTTTGTTCACATTTAAGAAATATATAATTTGCAGGACCATCTCTCCTCATGAAAAAAGGTTTTTTGTTGAGTGACAGAAGGTGTTGCTTGCTGTACAGACTGTACTGTACCATGATGGAAACATGGTTTAGTGGGAGCTTCTTAATCCAATGACTTATTACTAATCACATAACTTAAAGGTCAGGTGTTTTGGACACTAACCACAAAGTTTCTGACTGATCTGAAAACACGGATAGTGTCAGATTCCACTGATCCTCCTATTCTGTTATTTCAAAGGTTCTGGCTCTCTGGCTGCCATGGCAGTATTTGAGGACCGCTTTAAACCGGACATGGAGGTGAGTCTACAACTTTGTAAATGAGTCGCAGAAATACAACAGTACGTACAAGTGGAGGTGATGCACGTGTATAATATAATATAATATTTGACATTAAAGGAAGCGGATGCCAAGCTGCTGGTGCGTGACGCCATCGCCGCAGGTATCTTCAATGACCTGGGCTCTGGAAGTAACATCGACCTGTGTGTCATTACCAAGGGCAATGTGGACTACATCCGGCCCCACGACGAGGCCAACAAGAAGGGGGTCAGGTGAGGGCAACATCATCTGTCCGTCCACCTGCATGCACACTAATGGTGCTAGTCCACCACACTGTTTTTTTTTTTTTTGATTTTCCATTAGTGATAGTATCTGGTACCTGGTATCTTTTTAAGTACCTGCTCTGGCGAGGTTCCATGTTTGCCGAGCCGATACTATACATGATGTGTCATCACTGGAAGAGTCATGAGCACAGTGTCTGGCACAAGAATCTAACTGTACTTGCTTGTTCTGTTAAAAGAGTGAGTGAGTTAGTTGTGAGTTCACCGGTTGACAGTGCAGACTTGCCGACGTCCTGTTTTTAGTCTGGAACCTTTTCACTTGGCGTTCACCTTTCTCTTTTTCACATGAGGACCTTCTTGAACTGGCGTGTAGAACTAATGTGTGGTTTGAAAAGGCTGTTTACTAGACAGACATGTTGTGCTGGTGATGACCAATCTCTGATGTGTGGAAACATGTTTAACAAGCTCCAAACAAACCTCTGAATGTTTCCAATGATCTTCTGTTGTAACATTTTGAAACACGTTCCATGCGTCTTCTTTTCTCTCATACAGAACTGGTGACTACAAGTATAAAAGAGGGACCACCAGTGTGCTGACAAAGGTGGTGACCCCACTGAACCTGGAGGTGATGGATGAATCTGTACAGACTATGGATACGTCTTAAAATATGTGTAAACTGTGCAGAAAAGCATATTTGTATTGGAAATTCTTGTAGTACAATAAAAAAATTTGACTCAACGGACGCGTCGAGTTTTAAAAGCATTTTGCTCAGAGATCGTTTCTGTCTGAACAACAAACAGTACATGTAGTTTAAAGGAAGGCTGGAGCTACCATTATACAGGCAGAGTTGCTCAAACCATGGCTGCTAAGAGGGAAAAAAGAAAAGCCTGTATTAACACCAGCTTATATAAATATGTTTTCTCTACTCAGTTCCATCGTTAGAAAACTGAATGGTTACGTGGCTTTGTAAACCACTCACTCCTCACACCAAAGTCCGTTAAATCGGCAATTTTACATTTGGGCACACAGCATTTGCCGATGCACTGCTTCATCTATCAGTGAGTTCAAACGTGCGGTTTCTTAACTTTGATGTTTGAAATCCTTGTCTCACAAACAGCAAATGAGGAATCCGTAGACCAGAAACTGCTGTGTCCACACCAGCTAAGAATGATGACTTTGGTGCATGTGGGAGAGAGAGGGGTTAAAAAGATCTTTAATAAATGAGTTATTTTACATTCAGGCAGCTTTAGTTAAGATGGTTCCAGAAATACTGGTCAGCACTTGTTCTATAGTCCCCTATAAATCTCTTAACATCATTTGTATCATCCCAAACCATCAACCTGTCAGTTAGTCCCCATCCCCACTAAACTGTTTAAAGATGTTTTTCCTTTAACTAACAGCTGTATATCAAATCAAATGGATCTATCCTTATTAACTGGATATGTGCTTTTAAAGTAGCAGTTATTAAATCCCTTCTCGACCCAGATGATTTAGCCAATATAAAATATAATATACTGACCGATATCCAATCTTCCCTTAGTTTCTAACATCTTTTAAAAAAGGCAGTTGCAGATCAATCATGACCTTACCTCTTATTTCAATTAAACAAACTCAAACAAGAATCAACACAAAGGGATCTTAAATTTGGTTTAATTACATTTTCAGGGCTCAACTTAAAAAAAGCATTTCTATCACTCTTGAATGTACATGGGGAAAAACAATCAGCAATACTGATGTCTAACACAGTGGATTGATGCGTTTATAATTAACACATTTGTGTCTCTATGGGATAAGATGGTATGTGAAAATCTAGGTTGCTGTGCAATACACTGACAGACACATCTGATAAAACATGAAATGCGAAAGAGCAGTTAATTATTGTTTTTAAAAAACCAGACACAGAGATGGAGATGATACGCGGCACCTTCTGTCTGTGTGTCTGTCTCATTTACAGAATGGTCTCCGCACAGGAGTCTTCAAAGTGAGCATGCGGGCGTCTGTAAAAGTCTGCTGGGTCATTCGAAAGGTAACGCCTGTCCTGTTGTGTGGAGTCGAGGCCAGACACGTCACTGTCTGACTCCACCTGGACGCTGATCTGAGGCACGGGTGGGCGGGGCAGCTGTGACACAGCGGCGCTGCTGCTGGCGTCGGTGGTGAGGCCCGTGTGGGAGTGGACAGGCGATGGGGGGCAGGAGATCTTCAGGTGCAGGGTGATGCTGAGGAACAGTGGTGGGAACCGGCCAGGTTACACTTTAAAGGAATAGTTCAGGTTTTTGAAAGTGTGGTTGTATGAGGTATTGACACATAGTCAGTATATCTTAAAATTGGGTTTGCTTCTTTTTTTCACCATTGTCACCAATGACCAAGATTTGTACGGTGGCCGACAAGGGCCAACGCACTGCAACGACCCAAAACACATGCAGGAGGAGAAACAAGCTGCATATTCACAAACACAAACGAAAATACTTGCATAAGTGAAAACACACACAAACCCTAAAACACGCAGGACAGAAAACACACACAGACCCAAAAACACGCAGGACAGAAAACAAACACAAACTCCAAAACACGCAGGACAGAAAACACACACAAACCCTAAAACACGCAGGACAGAAAACACACACAGACCCTAAAACACGCAGGACAGAAAACAAACACAAACTCCAAAACACGCAGGACAGAAAACACACACAGACCCTAAAACACGCAGGACAGAAAACACACACAGACCCTAAAACACGCAGGACAGAAAACACACACAAACCCTAAAACACGCAGGACAGAAAACACACACAAACCCAAAAACACGCAGGACAGAAAACAAACACAAACTCCAAAACACGCAGGACAGAAAACACACACAAACCCTAAAACACGCAGGACAGAAAACACACACAGACCCTAAAACACGCAGGACAGAAAACAAACACAAACTCCAAAACACGCAGGACAGAAAACACACACAGACCCTAAAACACGCAGGACAGAAAACACACACAGACCCTAAAACACGCAGGACAGAAAACACACACAAACCCTAAAACACGCAGGACAGAAAACACACACAGACCCTAACCGTAACTCAGAAACTTGGTGTGACCTTACGTAGCCCGAGTTAGGATTCCAAGATGGTAAACATAGTGCTGTTCAATTTTTATTTGCTATATTGTTTGTGTAGAGCAGTGTTCTCAAACTCGCTGCCCACGACTTAACATCAAGTTATCGTGAGTTAATTTTTGTTTTGCATCATAAATACATTTTATGGTGAACTATATATCATTCCATATCAAAGTTTTAGACCCCTAATGTAAAGCATTGTTATCCACTGGTGTTTCTAACAATGGCTAACCCGAAATACGTTTGCATTTCCGACTTCTCAACACTGTGAATTCGAGGGTGACGTCACGACCACTTCCAAGTTCCAATGTGAATGGAACGCAGCATAAAACTGCTAGTGTGAGGTTTCATCCTCTCACAGCCGATCGAATCACACCAGTATAATTTATGCGAACAGCAAAGACAAACTGAATAAAAGTCAAAGTGGAACACGCTGTTCATGTCAGTGACACAATCTGATTACATTCATCTGTCTACATATGCTTGGATCTTTATGAATCCAGATACATGAGCAGCAGGAGACTTCAGTTAGTGGCATTAAATTAAAAAAAAATAGGCCCAGAGCTAAATCACATCTTTGAACATCCAGACAAAGCACCACATTTGTGTTGGGTTTAAAGGATGTGACTAGGAGTCCACCAAACATGTCCCCCATGGCTGAGTGTCCAATTATATAATAATAATAATGATGATAATAACAATAATAATACAGGAGCCCCTCTTAGCTTCCCCAGGTCTGTTACAATGCCCTGGCCAATCGCTGATGCAGCAGATTTGAACTAGAACTAGAACTAAATATCATTCTGTCATAAACTGTACTGCACTAGTTCCTGTGTTGTGACTACATTGGACTACGAGTCAGGGAGGGTGACACAGATCACTGTGGGGCACGTGCAGTTTCAGCACACAGTACCTGTGGTCTAGTTCATTTTGATCGGATGTGACTGTCGAGTAGGGGTTCGCCTCCTGTAATGAAACACACACACACACACACACACACACACAAATACAAATAGAACATGCACAAAACAAAGGACACAAATACAGTTTAACACAACAAACACATACACATAGAGATCAATAAGAACAAAGCCATCAGAAAACTGTTTCTTCAAATTTATATGAATCATATTTCTATTGCTAACCATCTCTAAGACCCCATTCAGATCTGGTATAAACATGTGTCCTCCCTGATGCGTCTGCTGTGACCACATGAGATCAGGTCTCTCTTCCTCATGTCATGTCATGTGAGACAAAATGATGTTTTGAATGAGTCTGAAGACAGATGGTGTTCATGCAGCTCAGGAGCTGAGGACACATGCCACTCCTGATTGTGGTTTTTGTGATCAGATCTGAGGACCTGAAGTTTGCACATGTGGTCGGATCACTCAGGATGGATGTTACTGGAACTGGTGATGGCACAATACCACTTTTTCGTGTAATTAAGCTACTTCCTGTGTAAGGAATGACCCATGACCTCAGAAAATTTCCAGCTTCCACTACAAATGGAACTCAGAATGAATATCAAATCGGAACGGGGTCACTGTGCACAGATGTTTTCACTTCAAACACTTACAGCTCCACAGAGAGAGTGAGAGGTGGAGGGGAAGGGACAGTGTACTCACTATCACAAGTCTGCTTTGGGGTCAGGTTGGGGTTGGACATGGTTTGGGTCAGACTCTTTATGGGGCTCTATGGCCTCCATGGGAATCTTCACTGGTGAGGGAACAGAGCTGTTGGGCTGAGGGTCAGAAAGAGTCAGCATGCAGGACTAACTGGGATGTTAAAGGACGAGGACAGATGTATTCTTTATTATTATTTATTTTAACAAACACATACTATTCCTCTTGTTCTATTGCCCAAAATGCATTAAAGGTAGTACAGTGTGCAGGAGTTATTAAAATTATTATAATTAAATTAAATTAAATTAAATTAAATTAAATTAAATTAAATTAAATTAAATTAAATTAAATTAAATTAAATTAATAAATAAATTATTATGCTACAAAAACCTGAAACTAAGAGTAATAATGTTTTATTACAACATAATAAATACTTTATAATCAGGAATGGTTCCTTTTTAACAGTGTATTTAACATATTTATACAGTAGCCCAAGAAGGACATTTGCAATTTTGCTTTCTCTGAAGGTCACTGCAGTTCCTTCTACTCGACTAGATCCATGTTATATGCAATTTGTTATCTGACCACTAGCTGTCAGTATATCCAATACATTAAACACATCAGTGAGTATATTAGTAGTTCTATTTGAACTCTGCTGTGTGACACATGGACTTTTCATTGACACTAACAAAAACATACTGTAGAATCAAAAAGCACCAGAATCACTGTCATCACACTGCTGCCAGAGAGCAGAGACTGAAACAAGGACAGGGATGGACACAGAGACACAGAGGGAGGTGACGGGAGGAACATGGACGGACATAAAGACTGTAGTAAGTGTTATACAGTGCCTTTTCAGCAACACTGTGGGACAGAGAGGAGAAACATAGAGTATTAGTCAGAGAACAAACCCAGGAAAGACACACGTTACAGAACAGAAGAGTCACAACATCTGTGTTCCCTCACCTCCTCGTCACTCTCTGGTTCTGCTGCCTTCTTCTCTTTCTTACTCTTCTTCTCGTCCTCCTTCTTCTTCTTGTCTTTGTCGGGCAGGATGTCGTCCAGCCAGGCCAGGTCGTGCTGCGAGAACATCAGATCCAGCAGCTTACGTACGACCATCAGACCCAGAATCTACACACAGTGCAGAGATAAAAACACAGTGTTCACTTTGTACAGGCTTCCTTTCCTTGTATTTGTCGGAGCCTGAGTTTAAAATTCTCAGACTTAAAGTTGATTAACCTAAATCAGAACCCAAATCACAATATACAGTAAATCTGTAACACCTAATATTAATAATAATGTGCAAGGGATGTTTGGTGAATGGATAACACTTTCATTTTATGTAAATTATATTTATTAACGTATGCATCAACATTAACTAAAGATTTGGGAAAATTCTGTGAATGTTTTTTATAACCTGGCTTCAGCCCAAGCTGCAGTGGTGGCCCGTCCATAGAGGGCGCTAGGGCGCCACCCCACCAGTCTCAAAAAGGAAGAAGAAGATAGGAATCATCTATAATAATTTATAAAAACATGGAAAATTTAAATAAAAGCGCTAGATGTGATTGCCCTGTTTACTCTGTGGTTTATATAGCACACACTATGGTTTTTATAGTTTTCTGTGTAACTTCACGTTTTAACAGATCTGTCAATATTTACAGAGATATATTTATTTATGAGAAAATAGGTTTTTCTGATCATATTTTGTTGGCATTTGTCCCATCTGCTCTGAATGTTACTCATCCTGTGAGATAATAAGTAATAATGCCAACATCTGTCCATGTGTCCATCTGACACATCAATGAGTTGCTGGAAAGGGAAAATGGGACAGTAGGTGCTACATATCCTCAGTAGTTAGCCACAGGTCAATGGACATACTTTACTTAAGCTGAAGATGTTTAATCTCTAATCCAAGGTATTTAGCCTCTGTAGACTGAATAACTGTCTCGTCTGTAGAGAGTCATTAAGTTAAACAATGCAGGTTATTTTATTCTGACTTCTCAACATACACAAACTGCTCTCACACACTAACACGCTTACCATGACCGGGAAGATGATAGCCAGGAATGTGGACTTGAGGATCCACAAAACAGCCAGACACACGATCTGGACGAGGGTGAAAAGATGGACGCGTCTCAGAGGGACGTGGCGCAGGAAGGAGAAGTCTGGTTGGTGTTTGGCCGGCATGAGGTACAGTTTGATACGCTCCCAGAACTGAAACAGATGTTGTCAGATGGTCAAATATGACTTGGACCAAATTACTATCCCAACGTGCTACATCATGCCAAGTGAAAAACTATGCTACGGAAGAAGAAGTCGCAACATGGAGCCGCAAACGTTCCCCAGAGCTTATGTACAACAAACATATGGATTATTCCTTAGCGGCCGAAAGAGAGTGGCAGGACATGAGAAGAACTGGACACCGTGAGGCAACATGAGATGACGACATGGCGTCGCGATGAAAAGAAAGCAAACCTGATCAGTACTTTGTGTACGACTGACTGAAAAATGATAAGAAAAATAAGACAGATGCGACTGTGACTAACTGTAAAAGAGTGCTTTCACGACCTGGAATCCTGTGTCGTCATATGTTATATGAGGTTGTTCCAACTTGGTAGGAAAAACCAACTTGACTTAAATTTCCAACTTCCGACTTTATCCAGAATGCACCACTAGTCAAAAGACATGACACTGACAGCAGCTTCAATCAAGAAATTAACCAGCAGGAGTGTGAGTACCTGGATGCCACTCAGTGAAGCCACTCCCATGTAGAGGAAGACTCCATACAGGACTGGCATGGGGATGTACTGCAGCAAAGCAAAACAATGTTACAATGTTAAACTTTAAGTGTCAAACTAAATGAATAATAACTCTTTTAATTAACAACGCTCAACGATGATATACATGGATTTAAAGACTGAGAACCTGGAGAACTGGAGCAAGAAAGACGGAAAGTCCAGTCAGAACAAACACCAGGATGCCCGTCAATCTCTGCTCCCTAGAAAACCAACAATACAGACTGTATGTAAATATCCCAGTCACACACAGAGTCACACATGCACATGTAAAGTCAAAGTCCACTTATTAAAGGAAGATGGCATCAGATGCTCCGCAGGAAGTGAAACCTCCAGCATCACGATTGTCGCACCTGACTCCCAGGAACTGCGGCTGCTCTCCGGGGGCGCTGCTTTCGCTCTCCATCTTCAGGGAGTCAATGTGGGCGATGGAGATGACTGTAGCTGCTACGTACCATGGCAGACCCATGAAGGAGCAGGCGGCCATGAGCACGCCGACCCAGAACAAGTCCAGGTGGTAGCCACAACCTTTCTGCAGTGAAACAAACAACAACAAACACTCAGAGGAACAACAGGGCGCTGTATGTGACGGTGCCTCAGTGGGACAGGGAGCTGTCTTTCAACTGGAAGGTTTTGAGTTTGATTCCTACCTCCACTAGTTATTATAAAAGATTTGTGATAGAAAATGCACTGTAAACATACTTTATGAATCAAAGTGCTATATAAATACACATCTGTGATTTATTTAACAAATTATTGTTATTTAAAAAAAAAACTAATTATTAAAAAATCCTTTCTTGAGCAGGATTTATGGCTACATCAGGTTTATGGAACATCTAATCCAATCTGTCAAAAGCACTCTCTTGTTGGTCTGGTGCTGAATTTAAATTGGTTGAGTCGATTTCTTTTTGCTCACTGACCTTCAGTTTGTTTTCCTTGCGGTTGACGATGACGGCGCTGATCTGCTGGTCCATGAAGATGAGGATGGTGACGAGGAGGGCGGGGACAGAGCTGGCCAGGTACCACCACCAGGGGTTCTTACCAAACGGCATCACCAGCCAGCCACGCTCAGGACGTGTGGGCTGCAGCGTAAACGCACAACGGCAACAATTAATGTAGAGCAATGGTCACAGTGTTAAACTGTGTGCATGCACAAGCCTGCAGTGGTGGAAGAAGTCGTTAGATTTGCTTCTCTATTTTATAATTTATAGTGAAAATTACATACATTTCCATGTTTAGGTTAAAAACATTAAGACCAACCATTTGGTTTCATGACAAATAATTTATGACTTTTTAAAAAACTATTATTATTTTTTTTTTTTACTGTTTATTTTATTTTTAATGTAAAAAAAGTGACTTTTTAAATATAACATTGTGTAAATATCGTTTACTAGCCGATCAGCTTCACATGACTGTGTCTTTGTTTGTTGTGTTTAGATCTTGTGTCACCTGGTGACATTCCCACGCTGCACACAGGAAGTGAGGGAAGAGTAAGACGCATCCGTGAAAAGATCCGAAGTTTGACAGGTAAACGTTTCTTGTCCCCACCCGCCCCTACACTGCTGCTGAATTCTCACAAACGTGCCTGATAGTTTTGCTTGACAGAGCCTGTTTTCAGCGAACAAATGACGTTACGTCACTTTCTGTTCACAAAGACCAAACAAAGGCAGAATAATAATGTCAACAAACATCAACAGAAGTTAGCATCAAAACTAAAAAGATGTTTAGTTTGTCCATCACAGGCTACTGTAAAGACAGGGTGGTTCAAAATGGTGACCCAGCTCATGATATACAAATATGTTGTTTTTGTCTTTTATGTTATCTCCACATATTCTAAATTAGTAATCTAATTACTTTCCACCACTGCTTACATACACACCAGCATGGTATTAACACACACACACACAGACACACACACATGATTTAGTATGAAATCAAAATACCTTGAACTCAGTTGGAACGATTAGTTTGGGCGTGTCTAACCCGATCAACATATCCAGACCCACAAAGGACATGATTGACATGAAGATGGCAAAATCACTGATCAGCTTCCTCAGCTGTGCGTCCGTCAAAATGCAAACACACCAAGAAAAACAAACATTTGCCGTGAAAAGGAAAGACACACACAGAAGAGATTGTTTATGTGCGGTAAATGAAGACGAGAGACAAGAGAGGAGGATCATCACACTGATAAATCCACAGGAAGTACACATTTAAAGGAATATTTCACAAACTGGGTCATTTATGTCGTAGAAATGTGACATAATATTATAATATAATAGTGCCTTCTTGGCCGAGAAAGACAGAAAAATATAATTTTGGCTCATGTAGACAAAGGACAACAACTCCCAGCATGCACTGCACTCGCTGCCTCGCGAGAGTGAGGAATTAAAAAAAATATAATATGTATATATATAAGATGGTGGACACCATGTTTACATTCTGGGAATGAAGTCTTGTCCCCCTATGGGTGAGTCTAAAAAGTGCAGAACTGGCGTTGTAGTTTCAAACCTTGAACTGACGTTTGCCCTACGCTGAGTCAAATGACGCGATCCAGCGTAGGGCAAAATTGGAAAGGGAAAAACTGATCCTGATGCTATTCTAACAATACAAAGCCACATGCAAATGTGTGAGGTATTCCTTTAAAATGTATTTGAAGTCAGAAACTACATCCCGAAAGGAAAAAGAAGCATATGAGCAGTGGGGAAAGTGAGAGAGGAGTTAGGGAGGAGGAGGAGTGGACCTTGATCTCAGTGGGCACGTGCAGTTTGGGGGTGTTCAGCTCCAGCAGACAGTCCAGCCCACAGAAGAGCAGGATGGAGATGATGATGGCAAAATCACTGATCAGGGAGCGCAGCTGGACGACATTCAGGGACAGGAGGACAGAGTGGTGGTTTGGATCGTGTGGGGGGGACAAGTCAATCGCTATGTTTACATGGACAATATTTGTGATACATTTATTTAATTTAATGTATGTATATATATATACATTTATTTAATGTATATATGTATATATATGAATATATATACAGTGACAACTTTCTTAAACATAGTTTGAAGCTAAATGTGGCAAAATGTTGATGTTATTTTCAGCTTGAGCCACTTTACAAACGTCACCTCACACAAGCAGACACGTTTGTCTTCTTCTGATTTTACGTCAAAATAGTTCATTCTGACTAAACGATGCATGTGTACGCACACCATCACAATCAGATCATTTGCATCCATGTAAACAATGGAATTGTAAATTCATAGCAACTGATGAACATGCAGCAACAATCGTCTTTTCTTTTCTGTGAAGGTCACTGTTTACATTCAGGGATAAATCATCTGGAACAGTGTTTGGGAAAATCTCCTGCTGCAGGTGAGTGTCTGGCTCTCTTACCTTTGTCGGGAAGTAGCGGCTGAACTTGAATTTCTTCAAAGAGACGGTCATGGAGTAAGTGCCGAAGAAGAGGATGAAGGACATGAGGGCCAGGTCAGGAACATACTTACAGGAGTTCCCCACCAGAGAGCCACCGTACTTCACGCAATCCTTCTTACTCATCTGACTCCAGTCCAGGTCAGTCAAGTTGAACTTCAAACATGAGCGGTGGGAGGGAGGAGGAGACAAGGAAGGGTGGGAGGGGGAAGAGGGATGAGTGGAGACGAAGGTGACAAGAAGAGAAGAGAGAATACAGAATAAAAAAGAACAAGAGACATAATTCAGAGCAGAATGTAAAAAAGTAGAAAAATAATAGAAACTTAAAAAACATCTTGTGATTCAGGAAACCTGAGCAAAAATAGATTTCTAGGAAAAAAGACTTCAGGCAAAAGCTGATTTTTAAAAATAATTAATGTATTCATTTTTTGGGAGTAAAATCATCTTGTTTGTTCAAAAAGATTTTAATTTAGTAAAACTAAACTAAAATGTTGTAAAAAATGTAAATCAGACCCATTTTTTTCTTTTTAGGAAAACATTTTTTTTTTTATTCAGAATTTTTCAATTCATTACTATTATTGCTGTTGTTGGACAACATATCTCTTTAAATAGTCGCCTGTGAATGCAGTACGCTTCTGTACCTTTAATTGTTATGAATCAGAGACACTTACCAGCAGTGTCATGTTGTCGTCTCCAAGAGGAGCTGAAGTATTGAAGCCCAGTGCAGGTGCTAAACATAGAAAGAAACAAAAAGAAAAGAACGATGAGTCACGTCAACATTCCTTCTCTGTAACAATGATCATTTACAGGCTGCAGTAAAGTACAGTGTGATCTCAGCACGTACAGGAGCAGGAGCACGATCCACACACTCATACTCACGTTTTTAGGCAGCGTCCCAAAGCGAGACGCAAAGAAGCAAAAGACAGAAGAAGAAGGGAAGAAGACACAAAAGAAAAGACACAAAAGTCACAAGTTGATGAATTGTTACGCTGTTTTCCTGTCAGATCATTTCCTAAAGATGTTGATCCCAACAAATATTATTAATCATTAGAGTGCAGTATTATGTTTTCAGAACCCTGCGTCTGTGTCAGAACTGTAAGCAGCTGCAAAAACAATAAAGCAATATCCACGCAACTAAGTCGGAGACCGGGGCATAACCCAAGGAACAGGATCAGATTAAGAGGGCAGATACAGTTTTTTCTTTTTCACTTTGTGGGAATTTTATAACAACTACTAAATGCTAAGAGAGCACATATAAGCAATAGAGTCTCATTCTATTAATGTATCTATTTATTAACTGGTTGGGTGTGATTTGTTAAGCGGGAGAAATGTAAATGTTCTGCTTTACAAGTCTGTCCATTTATGAAAAGCCCCATTTTGTTCACCAGGTGATATTTGTGTATAGTATATATATATATAGACTTATATATAGACTTCTGCTGCTATAGACTGTGGTGACATGAGGTGCACTCACACTCACTCTCTCACACTCAGGGTATGAATATGACTTCATTATATGTCATTAACCTTGTTCTTTGTCTCCCTAGTCATTCCTTCCTTTCCTCTCACTTATAACTTGACCTCCCTCTTGTCCTTTCTCTCCCCCCTTTCTGTCCCCCTTTTTTTCCTTTCACCCCAACCGGTCGAGGCAGATGCTGCACATCTTTGAGTGTGGTTCTGTCAGAGATTTGTTCTTAGGTTTCTCTGCTCTCCATGATGTTGTCTATGTGCAGTGCCTTGAGATAATGCATGTTGTGATTCGGTGCTATACAAATACAATTGAATGGAATTTAATTGTCTGTGATATTTCTCTTTTAAGTATTAGGTATTCAGCATCATGTCAACAGATAATTCAACTGATAAATGACAAGTGACTGTCAGTAGACTCTTTCTCTCTACCACATCCTTGATCTTCTTTTAGAACTCTCCCCGGACTTACTGAAGTATAGCAGCTCAGATTGCATCACTAAATATTCAGGTACATTTTTGAATATGTTATGTGAGATGTTATGTGTTATTAAATATGAATGACATTCAGGCGCAACAATAGACTTTGTAGACTCACCCTGGTCTGGAGGGAGGCATTCACATTTGTAGGCTGTTACATAGTCAGGCTTAAAACCACGGTTAATGGGGTAGTACTTAAAAGCTCCGACCTGTGGAGAAGAACATGATAAATCCATGGTACTGGTAATGTATTTGTTCTTTTTGCTGCATGCACTGGCAGAGCTCATCACCCACCATCTTCTTAATGGCGTCAGAGATGAAGATGAAGGAGATGAGGCTGGAGAAACCCTCCTCTGTGAAGCGAGTCATGTACTTGATGATGTAGCTGGCGTCGGAGAGGACAAGCACGAAACACTGCAGACACGAGTGCAGGCCAATCCACAGGCGCAGCTCCATGTAGTCAATACCATTACTCCTGTTAAAATGAGGTGTGTCAAAGAGAGAGATCTACTCTTGATCCCATTTCTACCACTGTGTTCCATTTACATCAGAACTCAGAACTCATAGCATAAAAGTGAAAGGGGGTGAAATGGGATTTAACCTTACTCTATCTGTATACACTGTGTATCTTGGTGTCTTACTTGCTGAATTCATAAAGCAGTTTTTCAAAGATGAGAATAGGTCCAGTGGAGCTGAGGATGATGAGAGGTTGTCCACCAAACAAACAAAAGACAGTCCCTGCTAAAGCAGTACCAAGGAAACTCTCCATCACACCCTGAGAGAACAAGAGGGGACAGAGACACTATCACACATCTGTCATGTACTAAATGTTAACTCGGACTGGAGTATTTCAATTTTTCAAATTTTTCTTAAGAAGTCATGTAGGGCAATAGGGCATTTAGGCTGCAACAATCTGGAGAGGCTGGATTATGAGGACCTGGTAATTGTCAGTAGCATCTCCTAGCAGTCCTCCAAAGGTGATGGCATTTGTGATACAGCCCAGGTAGATGAAGAGCACAGTGGAGATGGACTGAATATGGAAGCCATCGTAGATATCACTGCAATACCATGGGATCTTCCTTTTAATGTCTAGCCATAATCCTCCACCAAACCTATTCAATCAAGATGGAGGACACTGTTAAGAACATGGATATAACTGTTGTTTGATTTAATTCTATTCAGTTCTCTCTCACCTCCCAGTAAATTTCAACTCTTCTCCGAGCTCGTGTGGCAAAGGAAACGCTTCGTCTTCACCTCCAGCTGCTCCTCCGGCTGAGCCGTTCATCTGACCCAGCTCATTCAGGTTCAGCACGGACTTCCTGAGATAAAGACAATACATTTACATGGATCCTATTGTGTATGCAGTCAGGGGTTGCTATAACAGTTGGTTTATGTGACCGGAAAGTTTTGAAAGTTTTGTTAATCTGCAAACAAGATGGGAATAAGGATGCTTTGTTAATTTACATGCCTCATTTCAGCCGACGGGACCTTCTTTGGAGGTTCAATGCGTATTTTTGGGTCCCATTCTCCTGGAGGGAGGACGATCACCTCATCCAGAAACTCATCAACGCCCGCAATCAAGTCGTCGCGGTCGCGTGCTTTGTAAGCAACGTCACTGAACAGCTGGAATGAAAGAGGTAGAGAGAAAAATATCAAAGTAAGATGCAGTATTCACTGGCTTTTCTCCCAGGGTGAAGCGGAACCGGTCAGTCACTTTTCCTTTCCTCATGACTAAGGACCTGAAGTTTGCAGGCTTGGAGCTCATTCATGCCCATGTAAAGACCTTGGAGAAGCCACCTGCATCCGGGCACTGGTGTTGCTGTTACAGTGAGATCGTCCATAAATGCTCTAATCGGAGGTTGTCGGGTGCCAGATCTGGACAATGGACCTCTGCACTTCACTTCCACTGATTTCACAAGCATATTCATGGCCAACGCAAACAGGGACACAGAGACACATGTCTGTTTTCATTGGGGAGCAGCTAGAATAGGCATGGTAGCTTACTAGCTCTCAGTTGGGTAGCACAGATAGATGCTTGCTTTACCCACTCAGCTGCAACGGCCCTGACCACAGTTCCCCAAGAGTGTTGTCTGTAAATTGGGCACTTACTTCGTCCACCATGAGCGTAGCAATAGCCCTCCCAATCTCATTGTAGGACTTGGTCTTACCAGGAGGACCCAGGAGGATGAAGAGAAACCTACAACAGAACAGAAAACGTGAGTGCTAATACATATGAGGACACACAAAGATATAAAGACTTCAAAGACACCCACCTGGTTGGTACGGGGACTTCAGTGAGGCCTCCCAGTGTTGTGGCTTGAGCCAAACGTACAAAGGAGACAAAGGGCTTGTCGAGAAAATCCACCTCGCCTATCAGGACATTGGATGCTTCAGCATCACGAGGAATCTTCTTCATGAACTTGTTCTTCATCTGGAGGAGAAAAAAAAAAAGGTCTTATAAACCGAGGCATGATGCTCTTTAGCTGATCTTTCCTAGCTGCCTGTATTGCAGCTGAGGCCCATTTGTCATGTGATCTGGTGAAACAAAACTATTCCAGTTACGGTAACAATTTGGATAAGAAAACTAGAGAAAATGCTAGATTTAAGCTTTTAGTTTAACTTTCTCAAGCTGTTCATAGTATAAAATCTCAAATCTCTCCAATCAGGAGCCAGAACTCTACAAGGAGGCGGTCCAGCAGTGGACAGGAAGTTAGCTAGAACACAATATCACTGACAGCAGCTTTAACTTTTACCAAGAACTCACTCATGTGTTTGGGGAATTACAGTATTTATCAGTTGGCCACCAATTTAGAGCATTGCTCTAACCCCTCATATTGTGCCCCTGACTGTGAAACCATGGTGTCAGATCAAAGCCACATCACCTTCTGATTCTGGGCTCATGCACATGACTACATATTATTTTTCAGAATGACATGTGCACACACACACACACACACACCAAATTACTGCTACTGGTTAACAATGAGTGTAGTGACACAGGATCTCAAGTTATTGCATTCTTTGGCACAAACAGAAAGGAAATATAATAATATTATGAGCTTTTATTCAAGCAAAGCAGAGCTTAAGAATATGCACACAATAACACACACACAATAACACACACACACGCACGCACACACACACACATGCACACACACAGGTCCATGTTATGAGAAATTCCCACTTCTGCTGCCAAGCCATGTGGATTAGACGCATTCATTAGTCCTCATAAAGCAAGACTCAGAGTTTCAGAAAACAAAGTTTCAGTGCACAGTTGGGGCATGTGTGTTTACCTCCTATAGTATTGGAACAATGAGGCCAATTCCTTTATTTTTGCCATAGACATAGAAAACATTTGGGTTTGACATCAAAAGATGAACATGGCACTGTATGTGCACACATCTGAAGCATTCCACCCCACAGGCAACAGGATATTAGCTGACTGCAAATCAATAATGACTCAGGCAGCTACTGTGTATAAGTCAATGCAATAACAAGTGTAGGATATAGAGATACTGGAATGTGAATCCTACAAATAATACACATACTGTAAATGTACCTGCTGTTCACTCAACATGGCACATTTTATTCAGCTAAAGCTCAATCGAATGTGTAACACACTGTTGGAGTGAAAGGTGAAAGCCACCAATTACAGTCTTCTAAAGTTAAGGTATCTCTGCTATTGTTTAAATGTAGATACTGATTCATAGTGGCTGGTTTTCTTCTCCGCTTGTTTGTCTTTTTGATTTTGTGTCCTGTTTTTATTTTTATTTTTTACCTGAATTCACTCTAATCTAATCTAATCTAATGGATTCTCATGAACACATAAACGAAACATGAAATACTGAACACAACATTTACCTGATCTGTGCTTGGTGTATCAGAAATATCGTTCATGCTTCGACTCTGGGCGTTATCTGTAAACAAACCACACATTTAAACACAAAACATGCCATAGATTTGTTCAGTTGCCATTTCTATCATATTGCATTCAACAGTACTTTTTACAAATATGGAAAAATAAATTGTATTTTAATTTTATTATTACATTAAAGGGTTGCAAAAGCAACACGGAGGGCACTAAGGCAAGTTCACAGTGTTTCACAATGTTTCTGTAGAGGATTATGTTTCAATGACTTGGTACAATGTCATGCTACGTCTCTGTCTGATGCACAGCCCACATCCCACCAACCAAGGTACTGCTGTCAGTTGAAATGCAAGCCTGACCCAGGGCTTTACCATTCCAAAGCGCACTGTACTGTACCAAACTGAACCATACCATGATGGAAGCACAGCTTCTGTGGTTAATGACACTTGGTGGGAGCTTGTAAGCATGTGCGTGTCGGAGATTTTGTGTGGTTAGACTCACAAAGGCGGCCAAGGCTGCTTGCCTGCCGAGAGCGTAGGTCTTCTGTGGAGCGATGGATCCCAGAGGCTGAACTAGTGCTACGACTCAGATTAACCTGAGGACTACGAACTGACAGAGCAGCAGCAGCAGCAGCAGCAGCAGCAGAGCACATGAAAAGGATGAGCAAGGAGCAATTACACCGAGGAAGAGGTTAAACGGGTGGTGATCGAGAGGGCAGAAAGCAAAGGAAGCATTAGTTAGTGTGGTCGTTTGGTGATTGCTGATTGGTAGTTGAGAAAGACACACTCAGACTTACTGGTAGTAGAGTTGGAGGACTTCCCGATGTCTGCCAGTGAACGATGGATGGGTTTCTTGGTCTGGTGACGATGTTTCCTCAGGAGCACGAAACTGATCTTTTCCTTCAGGTCAGGAGGAATGAGGCCATCAGTGATCTGCCGCTCCACTATCTCATCTGAAGGTGACAACACAGTTACATTTGCATAAACATATGTGATTTCATATGTTTACAACCACTTAGTACAAAGGTATTACACTCAAATCCACCAGTTCTTGCCTAATCTTGATCCTTCAAATTTTTGGGCTCAAGTTTATTTATTCTCATTTGTATGTAGCCATTTCTGTGTGGCGCACTGGCGGTACAGGACTATTAGGAGCTGAACAAAGGCTCAGTTAATAGGTTAATAGTTTCTTCCCATGGGCAGTCAGAACCCTGTACAGCAGAACAAGGCTTCCTTGATGTGCAATATTACTGTATTATTCTTGATGTGCACTATTATTACAACATTCCTACCTCATGAAGTACAATACTTTTATCTATAGCTTTCAGTCTGATCATTTGTATTCTGCTTCATCATCATCAAGTATTTTTTTTACCACAGCCTTTTCAAACATCCTACTTGTATTTTTTGGATGCTTCCATTATTTGACTTTGCACACAGAAATGAAATTATTCCACAAAAAACAAAAACTACCAGGGTCAAAATTATAAAGAACTGAACTTTTTATTTAACCACAGGACAAACCACTGTTGTGCAATGACGTGCTTAAAACTTTTAAAATCAAGTTAAAACTGAGAGTTATCTCCCAATTTACACACAGTATAAAATGTTCAGTAAGGGTTTGAGTTGTCACTTGAGAAAACATCATTCCAAAAGTAAAAAAGATATCAGTTTAGACTTGAGAAAGAGTATTGTTGATGCTCACACAGCAGGAGAAGGAAGTTATCACAGCGTTTCCAAGTGTCAAGAACTGGAAAGAGAAGCATCATCAAGAAATTCAAGGAGAGCCACACGATACAGAACAAGCCTGGCAGACGTAGGAAGCGGAACATTTGAAAGACTCTGGAAAGAAAACTGTAGAGAGATGTGTCCAAAGAGCCTAGAATAACTGCCAAGACGCTAGTGAATGACTGAGCCAAGTCAGGAACTGTAGCTCTGCACAGAAATGGACTGTGGGGTTACAGACCAAGAAGAACTCCACTTCTGCACAAGAGACACCTTCAAGCCAGACTGAAGTATGCTAAGCACCACCTGGAGAAAGATTTAGCATACTGGAAGCATGTCCTTTGGTCTGATGAGACAAAGCTGGAGCTCTTTGGCCATAGACACATTGCTTATGTTTGGAGAGGCGTAAAACCAAAGAACACGGTCTCCAGAGTGAAACTGCTGTGGGGATTTTTTTGTGCGTCTGGAACTGGGAATCTCGTCAAGGTGGAAGGAATCATGAAGAAAGAAGGATATGTGAAGATTTTGAAAGAAAACCTGAATCAGTCTGCAGCAAAACTGGGTCTGGGTCGTCGCTTCGTCTTCCAGCACGACAATGACGCAAAACATAGGTCGCTCCTGGTGAAGAACCACCTCCAGAAGACCAAAGTGAACGTTATTGACTGGCCGGCACACAGTCCGGACTTAAATCCCATTGAAAATCTTAGACGTGAACTGAAGATGAAGGTCCATGTCAGAAGGCCATCAAATCTGGAGGAGCCTGAGAGAATTGCCAAAGAAGAATGGACTGGGATTCCTCAGGAGACGTGTCTGAGACTACAACAGACGACAGCAGACTGTTAGGCAGCAGAAAAGGATACACAACCGACTATTAGCTAATCATTTTGACCCTGGTAGTTTTTGTTTTTTGTGGAATAATTAAATTTCTGTGTGCTAAGTCAAATAATGGAAGCATCCAAAATAAAACTAGGATGTACTTTTGTCCTCAGGGGTTCATCATCACAAGGCACTGTACATAGTAGTCAAAAACCTTTACACTATTATAGAGTGCAGAGAAACCCAACAATGAGCAAACACTAGGCATCAGTGGAGAGAAAAAACTGCACAATCATAAATAATGTTGAATCTTGAACGTGATTAAAGTGAATGATGCACTCTACTGATCTATGAAATGTGTCATTCATGTTATTTTTTCTTGTTTCTGGTGCCGATGTCCACACCCAGCCGTGGATAAATGCTGTGTGACTCACCCACTATCTGTGGCAGTGAGTAGCCTTCCAGGTCGAGCAGAATGCTCCCCGTCTGCAGACACGTCCTGAGCTCAAACAGGCTGTGGAGTGTCAGTGTGGAAACATGAGGCTTGCTCCATCTTTCTCCTCCCTCCTCCACCTTCTCCTCAAACTTCACCCACCTACAAAGAGGGCATGAAGGGGAGGAAACGTGTCTATGTTAAGGAATGCCAATTTGAACTGTAGCTTAAATAACAAGTCTACCATCATGTTTGAAATGCAACCCCTAAATACCATCCAAATGAGACTCCACATCCTAAATGAATGAAGGCTCTGCCCACTGTCCCACACATACACTGTGAGTGTTTACCTCGCAGACTCTTTCCACTCTAATTCACCGCCGTCTTGCTGGAGCGTGTCCATCTCAGTGAAAATGGTGGGCGTCGGGGTGCTGTCATCTTCACCCAGTATGTTGCGCAGCCTCTCTGCTGCAGGAGACACTACAGAACAACGGCCAAACAAGAGACACAGTCAGATTCTGATTCCATTAAAGCTCCTGTGTGTAACCCATCCAAACCGGTGACCTTCTTGCAGCAAGGCAACAATGCTGAGCCACTTCACCACTGTGTGACCCTTTGCTATTATTCTTATGTGATATTGATTTTATATTTTACACTAATGGGAGTGAGGTCCAAATGAAAATCAAGACTTTACGAATTTGATAGAATGTGCCTTAAAACACTGAATCAAAAGTAAAGCCACACATTAAAACCAGTGTCATTTCTAAACAAATGAATATAATTGTATAATTATTTAATTGTATATATAATTGTAGCCTGAAACCTTTACAATATTATAGAGATATTATTATATCTAATCTTGTAGCAAAACACAAAAAAAACCACATTCACACACATGGAAGTGTGTGAACTTTACACTAGTTTTTCCATTCTCCCATTCACTCACACTTTCATACACAGTCACACGCTGCCGGCACAGCAACATAGGGTTAAGTGTCTTGCCCAAAGATGTAGACATGCGGAGCTGAGAATTTAACCAACAACCATCAAGTTGAAAGACACCTCCCTCTGCCACTGAGCCCCATCGATATGCAATCTAGCACCGAGCAGATTTTCTAATTTTACTCAGAGAAAATCAATCTCTATTAACATCTGAGCCTGGAGGCGCTCGCATCCCAGCACTGTGTGTGTGTGTGTGTGTGTGTGTGTGTGATTGTCAGTTTCCTGCTAAAGCTAACCCAGGCTTAAGTCAATAACACACAAACTCATAGATGTCAATGATTCCACAAAGTGACCAATCAGCTGCTGTTTCCATAACTAAAACTTTAATAAGAGTTAATGCTGCTTATGTTCTTTGTTTGTCTTAGACCCAGAACTGGTCTCTGACCTGCTGATGTAATACTTCAGAGGGTAATCTCTCTGTGTTTGTGGATCAGTGGCTAAAACACAAACGTACATAATTACATTTGTTCATTAAGGTCGGATCTGATTTTACATTTTGCACTTGCCACTTAACTCAAATGATGTGACATTTTTACCATCATTTGAGTTAAGTAGCAAGTGCTTCATGCAAACATGTGGGTCCTTTTGTTCTGATACACATTTAAATACTCTAAACACTCATCTTCAGATCCCTGACTCGTCCCTTGTGTCATTTTTACCTGTTTGAGAGCTGGGCAGGGTCCAGCGGGAGGCCATGACTGATGTTACAGAGGGCCCGGTGTGCTGCATGTTCACTGGACCAACTGACCACGAGAATAAAACCCACGAGTAGCTCGACACTGATCCTCCAACCAGGAAAAAAATGGTGTCTCGCGTTCTATCCTCTTATAGCAGTTGAGAGTTCTTAGCTTAGCTCTCCTTGCTCTCCAAGAGAGTGGCACACGTCTTTTCTGGTTGGTCCTTCACTCGGCTCCTCCTGCACCGACTTCAACTGATTTTATTCCACAGTCACTTCTGCTTTGGTGTGTGTGGCGTTTCTAAGAGAAACCTGCGCTCGTTTCGACTCTAAGAAATCAACTGAAATCTCGAAAGCAGCAAATAGCCAGAGGCTTTAAGAGAGTTGACACACACCACGGGGCCCTTGAGCACTCTCCTACCAGAAGTACACACACTTACACACACACACAGTCATGCACACACACACACACACATGCAAAAGTCCAGTGAGGATGACCTCACCTACAGAACTGCCCTTTAACAGCCACATCAGACCTTATGTTTGCTCTACACATTCAATATAAATCCATGTAAGAATACAAAACATTCCAAACACTAAATAATCAGCCCAAATAACACACTCACACTCACACACACACACTTACACACACTTGCACTCTGACACGCACATAAAGCTTGAGTTGCTCAGCTCTAATCAGCTTATACAGGCTTCAGACTTCATGGCCCCTTCATGGGAACCATGAGACCATGCTGCAAAAAACCACATCACATACATGCCTGCACCGGCACTTTCAACCTCGTCACTCTTAACGCAGACAGAGCTTTGGCTGATGTGAGCCCAGCAGAGTCATATGTGCGTGTGCATGTATCGTGCTGTGCGAGCACCAACTGAGCTAAGTAGAATATTTGTTAAATGTTATAAATCTTTATAGAGCCTTTCGAGAGCTACGTCACAGAAATGTGCGTGCGCAGTTTGGGGTCAGAAAACACACTTGTACCATTAACTTGTATAGAATAGAATAGAATAGAATAGAATAGAATAGAATAGAAATACTTTATTCATCCCGAGGGGAAAGTGTTTAAAACAACAGTCCAACACATCAATGTATGAGCCCAAGTGAGTCTGAACTTTTTTAAATGGCCTCACGAAGCTCTAGTGTAAGTTGATTCAAGTCTTTTGAATGCTTTATTAGTTGAAGTGTATTTGCTTGTTGCTGTTTGTGGCAATTTCCCTGGGCTGTACACTGAAAGATCAGCTGTTCATCAGCTCAGTCTCGTGGTGTAAGAGGAGGATCATGAATTGAAACATTTCATTATTTTAGTCTGGACCAGAGTGACAGTGTGCTGTCTCTTTGCCCGCAGACTAACTCAGATGGAGTTCCTAACCTGAGGGGTCAGTATGCCCGTGACGCTCCGTACTGCCCTCGTAGTCTTCATAGTGCTCCTCCTCCTCTCTGTCGTGGTAATACCCTGGATGAGTGGGTTCACGATGCGTGTGGTGGTCGTAGTGCATGTGTCGCGCACTGCGGTCAGTGTCACTGGCGTGGGAGTGGTGTCGGCGCCTTTTGCGTCTTTGAGAGACTGGAACACCGATGGAAAGCTGCTGGGAATCTAAGAGACAGAGAGAGAGAGAGAGAGGACAGGTGAAAGAAGCGTGAGCGATAAGTCCAACAACACTGTGTACATGTGTACACAAGCTTTTTCTACTCTAAAAAAATGGTTGACAAACTTAAAAACATAACGTAATTTATAGGAAGACAGCTTTCTTAATTGAGTTTGACTGAACTGAATTAATGAAGGTGTTACCAACTGAAGTAATATATTCATGATTGTCAACCATTTTTGTTTGTCAATGTATAAATAAATGTTTATGTTTTCCTCATCCACATACATATGATGTGTTATATCATATTATATTTACATAAACAGCAGTAAATTCATCAATGATTTTCAGCAACATGAAGCATCTTTAAAAAAAATGCTTCAAATTCATAAGCTCTGTTTACATGACATTATTCTTAATCCAATCAGGCTTTTATGATTACTTATGTCCATATAAACAAAGCAACTGATTCAAGACGAGTTTCCTTATTGTTCTCTGTATGTTTACATGTTTACAAGATGTAAAATAATTAGGCATTATAAAACAGATCTCAGAGGAACATAATTATTTATCATTATAAGTTACAGTATAAGATGTATAGTGATGATCAATCTGCAGAGACATTATAGTGTCAACAAATATCTGTTTATTAAGAACTATATTATAAATAAATATGTAAGCCTGATAAATCCTGTTTTTCATAGTTCACAAAAAGGGGTTTTAAACAGAACACATTGTGTGTTTTAGAGTTTCCCCAAACACATTTCAATCAATGAATCAACCAAAGTTTATTTGTAAAGCCCTTTACAATGTCCACACGGTACACAACATGTACCGTTACATACAATTAAAAAAACATCAGCCTTCATTAAAGGAGTTGCTACACTTACAGCTAACACTATGGACTATACTTATCATACTGTCATCTTACCATCATCATCCTCATAGTGACGGTGACCTCTGCTCCTTCCTCTCTGCCAGTCATGATGATCCATTCTGAAATAGCAAGCACACACGAGGAGGAGCAGGTTTACTGGAGGAATGTGAGAAAATGACCAAACCATTACCAAACAAGGCGATCAGAGACGGCCGACTGCACCCCATTCACGCAACACGCCTCTGTCGGCCTCTGTTGGTCATATTGGCAAGTGCGGAAACACAAACAGACCGACACACAGAGCCACTACGTCAAACATTGCACTTTACTGTCCAGTTACACACCATTGGTCACTCCTAGTGCCCCACATGCTCAATCAGCCCACATGGCAACACATGTGCCGCTGCAACCTCAACAAATCGAAGGATGACGAGGGGAAAACTCAATGGAAAACCCCAGCAGCCTTTTATGACCAGGCTGGAACTCAAACAGCTGCAGATACCTGGCCAAACACTCCATAAAGGCTAAAATGAAGTTTAAAATAAATCATCTCCTACAACTTTTATTTACAAAAAGCTTTTCACAAGTACACAAGAAAGTGCAATCTGTCCGAGATGAATCCTCAAATGTGGCCTTTTGAAGTTTTATGACCTCGATTAAAGCACAGAGCAAAAACATCAGATAAACTACACACAGTATTGCTGATTATTGTCACTGTGCAATCATCACCTGGTGGCTTTGTTTGTTTTTAATTAGTCAACAATATGAACAAGTGTGGGGTTGCCAGGTTGTGCAAAATGGCCACGTGTGGTTGTGCGACTGATTTATCCTCTTTATACACTCACAAAAAATTAATATGAAAGGTTAATGTTTTATATGACATTTATAAACCTTAATAAAATGTTGTCAAACACAGATTTACAAAAGGAATTTATCTGATAACCCAAGATGTCATAGTACAGACACCTGGTGTTTATTATTATGATCATATTAAGATTTTTACCCTATAGCAACCCCCAATCTGTCCGGGCTTGGAACCGGGATAAAGAGTACGCAATGAGCCATGGGGATCGGGTACCTTACACAGGAGTACCCCAGCCCTTGACCTATCAAGGATTTAATGGACATTAATAGACACCAGCTGTGTCTCTTTGAAGACATATGTAGGTCATCTAAACCTGGCTGCCTACACAGTGTAGTGACAGAGCACCTCCCCAGGTCAGTCATCCCCACTGCCATCACACTGTATAATGCTGTCATCACATTGTGGAGCAATAACACTGTTAAAAATACTTGTCACTTGTCATATCCCGCACAATATACATCCAATCCAATCAAATCCTTGTCAGGACCAGTAGTCCTCATGGGGACAACAGAAACCGGTTCCGGTTGAGTGAACACTGGCATGCTTTGCTGCCGTTAATAATAAGGTAACACCTCACATGTTTTTACTCAGTACTGGATGTGATTTAAAACGCAGTGCAGTGCAGTACTTCCAAAAAACATACTTAAGTAACATTTTAGTAAATGTAATTCATTACTTTCCACTACCACATGAAATAAATTAGTCCAGTTGTACAATATATTAGTTTTCTGTATGATTCCAATAACTTTGATCATTTTAATATTACAAATCCCTGTATTTGTTCATTTCCTGTTCAACTACGTGGGAGAAACGCAATGTGTGGCTGTGGCGAGCCGAGCCGAGCCGAGCCGAGCCAAGCCTCAGAATGTGCTATCCCTCACACACTGGGTCGATGCTGTTGCTGTCTCTTTGTAAGTCGCCAATAGAATGTTTGCAGACACATTCATTTTACACTTTCCACAGTCAGGCTATTATCTTTAATGAATGTGTGTGTGACATATTTAGTCTTGCTGACATAAAACCAGAGTGAAAAAGGCACAAGGTGAGGCAGACCTTGTTGCCCTGAAAATGAATGCTGATGAGATATGGCCATGTGGGCAAACACAGGTGGAACCACAATGGAAACCCCAGACAAAACCCATATTTTCAGTCTGAATATAACCCTTATGGGTCCCACATGAACATGACGGCTGGGATCTCTTTGCTCTAGAACTGAGTTAATCACAGCAAAATGCTCTCACAGCTTTTTTAGGGAGGAATTATTTATGAATAAATGTGAGCAATCCAACTTCAACAACATGTATTTCTATGAATTTTGTTTCTCGAGTGTTTTCCATTTCTGTTCGTCAGTAACACCCACAGATGTTGTAGTGACCTGATCACAGAGTGTTGCTGTCTAAAGCTGATTCAGGGGTGTTTTCTAGGCTGATCAATAGATGTCATTTCTGATCACCTCCTACTCCCCGAAGCCCATGCAGTGACTGTGAAGGACAGTCACATGAGTTCAATCGTGCACACACACACACACACACACACACACACACACACGGAGAACATTCATTCATTGTTTTCAACTTTATCCTCCACACCAGGGTCGTGGGGAGCCGCAGCCAATCCCAGCTGACATAGGGCGAAAGGCGGGGTACACCATGGACAGGTCACCAGTCCATCGCAGAGCAAACTTACAGAGACCAATAACCGTTCACTCTCACATTCACACCTATAGGGTTAATTTAGTGTATTTAACCTCTGCATGTTTTTGGACTGTGGGAGGAAACCAGATGCAAACAGATTGGAGTTTGACTGAAAAGACAAAGCAGCACCCACAAAAAGGTTCCCATGTGATTTCTGCAGCTCAAAAAACCCCTGGTCATTCTTGACAGAGCCTGTTTTCAGATGTTACACTGTTTCAGAGGCAGAGGAATAACATGAACGACAAAAATCGCCATATGTTTGGCACTGTAGCGTTTACTTAGAATTTCAACAAGGGTGATTTAACACAACATTGTTTTCCACTTGACATTGAGTCCAACGATAGCAAGGTTTTTTGGGGCTCGGGACTCCTTATAGTGGGGAACATTTTCATATTTTTCACATTTTCTCATAATCCTAACACTGATAAACAGTAACTATTTGTACCCCTCAGACTAAGACCAAAAACCTAATACAAGAGAGGATAACATCTATAATGATACGGCAGTGTCTACTGCATTTACCTGTAACATCACAGTCATTTTTTATACATTTATTTCTGTGAATTTTTCTTTAACTTGTAAAAACTGCCATGTTTACATTCATTTCAAATTCAGTGATTTTCTTTGTAGACGATGCAACATTTTCCTGTCATTTACTGTCACTTTGCAGTATTTTCCTGGATAAAAACTTTCCTTTAGTTACCACACCTATAGCAATTTCACAGTGTAACACGGATTATCACAGTTATAGTCTGTGAAATGATAAATATGTCATTTTTTGTGAACAATTTCAAGTGAGCATACAATATGGAGCAATTTCTGCTCCATAGCCTCTCCCACTGTCCTACCCAATAAGGTGTAATTTAATAATTAAGTGGTAATTAGCTGCAAGCTGTGGGTTATGGACAAGGTAAAGGCATGTATTCTCGATTAGTTCCTCATTTTGGAATAAAAATATGACAACAGCAACTCTGTGTGACTTTTTAAATTGGAAACAGTCTTCTCTGTGAAGACTGGAGAAGATGACTAAGGAAGTTTTAGTGCCAAAAAAACATTAAAAAGCCACTTTTTTTTGACTAACTTTTGTCACCTATGAAATGTGTGATAAAACACTTGCAAAAACACATACAGTCAAATATATAAGTAGGTCCCAACAACAAGCCATTTAGAAAAAAACTAAATACCAAACAATGTATTGGGATCCATTCACTTTCCTCCAAATGCTTTTCCGGTTAAAATAACCAAAATAGGAGTAATGTCTTACCTGGTGTGAAGTCGAGTCTACCAAAATAAAGAAGTTGCAGAGGGATAGTTTATGTTGAAGTAAAGCTCACGATAGTCAGATGTTTCTGTTCTGAAAGTACACACCAAACAACCGCTGTCACTGACTGCATGGATGATCAGATTATTGAGTATTGGATGCTGCCAGTGAGTTTATCTGTGTGTGTGTGTGTGTGTGTGTGTGTGTGTGTCGTATAACAGTATGCGCAGTGATCATTTGGATCCGTTTCATTCACAACATCCCCAGGTTTCTATTTTGACTGTATCCAATTACTGCATTGAAAGTACATACGTACGTATTTTTAAGACCGAATCAAGCAAACGCAAAGACTCTCCTTCACGCTTATGTCTACAAAATAGTGTCCGACAACATGTGAAGGAATGTATGGCCCCAGGGGATAGGGACAGGAAGGAAGTTTTTTTTATAAATCTTGATGAAATAAAACTGGATAAAATGTCTGCAGGAATACTTTTCAGTTTCTTATGGGGTGAGTTTTCATGAACAAAAAAGTCATAGTATAGTATGTCGTCGAAAATGACTGAAGTATGTCATAGTATAGTATGTCGTCCAAAATCGCTCAAAAAAGTCATAGTATAGTATGTCGTTCAAAATGTGACAAAAAAGTCATAGGTTAGTATGTCGTCCAAAATCGCTCAAAAAAGTAATAGTATAGTATGTCGTCCAAAATCGCTCAAAAAAGTCATAGTATAGTATGTCATTCAAAATCGCTCAAAAAAGTCATACTTTAGTATGTCGCCCAAAATCGGTCAAAAAAGTCATAGTATAGTATGTTGTCCAAAATCGGTCAAAAAAGTCATAGGTTAGTATCTTTTCCAAAATGTGACAAAAAAGTCATAGTATAGTATGTCGTCCAAAAATGGTCAAATAGTATGGACAACATACTATTGTCTATATACTATAGTATGGACAACATACTAAATAGTATGTCGTCCAAATTTGCTCAAAAAAGTCATAGGTTAGTTTGTTGTCCAAAATCACTCAAAAACGTCATAGTATAATATGTCGTTCAAAATGTGACAAAAAAGTCATAGGTAAGTATGTCGTCCAAAATCGCTCAAAAAAGTCATAGTATAGTATGTCATCCAAAATCGCTCAAAAAAGTAATAGTATAGTATGTCGTCCAAAATTGCTCAAAAAAGTCATAGTTCAGTATGTCGCCCAAAATCGTTCAAAAAAGTCATAGGTTAGTATGTCGTCCAAAATCGCTCAAAAAAGTCATAGTTCAGTATGTTGCCCAAAATCGCTCAAAAAAGTCATACTATAGTATGTCGTCCAAAATCGGTCAAAAAAGTCATAGGTTAGTATGTTGTCCAAAATGTGACAAAAAAGTCACAGTATAGTATGTCATCCAAAATTGGTCAAAAAAGTCATAGTATAGTATGTTGTCCAAAATCCCTCAAAAAAGTCATAGTATAGTATGTCGTCCAAAATCGCTCAAAAAAGTCATAGGTTAGTATGTTGTCCAAAATCACTCAAAAAAGTCATAGTATAGTATGCCGTCCAAAATCACTCAAAAAAGTCATAGTATAGTATGTCGTCCAAAATCGATCAAAAAAGTCATAGTATAGTATGCCGTCCAAAATCACTCAAAAAAGTCATAGTATAGTATGCCGTCCAAAATCACTCAAAAAAGTCATAGTATAGTATGTCGTCCAAAATCACTCAAAAAAGTCTGGTATAGTATGCCGTCCAAAATCACTCAAAAAAGTCATAGTATAGTATGTCGTCCAAAATCGGTCAAAAAAGTCATAGTATAGTATGTCGTGCAAAATCGCTCAAAAAAGTCATAGTATAGTATGTCGTCCAAAAGCGCTCAAAAAAGTCATAGTTTAGTATGTTGTCCAAGACGAGACACACATGTCATAGTGTACAATATTGTGGCAAGCGTTTAGCTCGCATGGTAAAGCCGCACCCCATGTTCAAGTACCCATCCCTGGTTGGTGCTCAAGTAGCATCCCTGGTTCGAATCCTGTATCAGCCACCCTTACCTGCATGTTGTTTCCCCTCTCTACCTCCCCATTTCGTGTCTCTCTCTCTCTCCACTCTGCCATCAATTAAAGGCAACGAAAAGCCCAAAAAATACACTTAAAAAAAAGTCATAGTATGTTGTCCCGAATCACTCAAAAAAGTCATAGTATAGTATGTTAGTCAAAAAAGTCATAGTATAGTATAGTATGTTAGTCAAAAAAGTCATAGTATAGTATGTCCTCCAAAATTAGTCAAAAAAGTCATAGTATAGTATGTCGCTCAAAGAAGTCATAGTATAGTATGTCGTCCAAAATCGCTCAAAAAAGTCATAGGTTAGTATGTCGTCCAAAATGTGACAAAAAAGTCATAGGTTAGTATGTCGTCCAAAATCACTCAAAAAGTCATAGGTTAGTATGTCGTCCAAAATCACTCAAAAAGTCATAGTATAGTATGTCGTTCAAAATCACTCAAAAAAGTCATAGGTTAGTATGTCGTCCAAAATCACTCAAAGAAGTCTTACTTTGGTATGTCGTCCAAAATGTGACAAAAAAGTCATAGGTTAGTACAGTCATGTCAAAGTCAAATACACGGGGGGCCAAAATAAAAAAAAATGGTACAAGTGGAGGGCCGGGCTGGTTCAATGTTTATTAAAACTCGCAATTATTGCACATATTGAACCAATACCAATAACACAGCCTATATTGCACTTAACATTAATCATTAAATTAAATTAAATTAAATTAAATTAAATTAAATTAAATTAAATTAAATTAAATTAAATTAAATTAAATTAAATTAAGCAAAACATAAATAAAATCAGTTGCAATATTTTCTCAAGGCTCTTTCAGTAACAAATTGAAAACGTTTTTTCTTCTTCTTCTTTTTAACAGGTAAACAGCAAAATGTAATTGTCCTTCAAAGCTCAATGGCGAGATAAATGCAAAAATGAAACAGCATGCATTAAAAACAAATCAGTGTGCTGCTCTGATCCTCACCAATGACTGTCTTTTATAATAAAATTAGAAAAGTTAGTGCAAACTTGGAAAAAGTGCAAAACAGTTGCATTCATTTCTTAGGCAAGATTTGTCTTTCTGTGCGTCTGTGTGTTTCGTTGTTTCATAGTGCCTTCTTAAGTTATATTCTTTCATAACAGACACGCTGTCTCCACACACAAGACACACAGGCTTTCATTTTACTTCGGTGAACATGTATTCTGTCTCCCACCTGTCTTGAAACCCCCTGTGTTCAGCGTCTACCTTCTACCTTGCCGTTTTGGGGGAGAGGGAGATGAAAATTGACGGCGATGTTTAGTCCTCCACTGTGACTGTGCTGCTGCTCATGAAGAGAAGACGCGGGATCGCGCTCGCTTGCGGGCACTCGGTACACGCCAATGCACTCGCAATGCATCTTGGGATTTGTAGTATTATGGTGCTGCGGGCACATAATACTGCGGGCCAGTTTTAATAGTAATTAAATATCATCCCGCGGGCCAGAGACAACTCATTCACGGGCCGGATCCGGCCCGCGGGCCTTGACTCTGACATATGTGGGTTAGTATGTCGTCCAAAATCACTCAAAAAGTCATAGGTTAGTATGTTGTCCAAAATCACTCAAAAAAGTCATAGGTTAGTATGTCGTCCAAAATCACCCAAAAAAGTCATAGTATAGTATGTCGTCTAAAATCAGTAGAAAAAGTCATAGGTTAGTATGTCTTCCAAAATGTGACAAAAAAGTCATAGGTTAGTATGTCGTCCAAAATCAGTCAAAAAAGTCATAGTATAGTATGTCGTCCAAAATCAGTCAAAAAAGTCATAGGTTAGTATGTCGTCCAAAATCAGTCAAAAAAGTCATAGGTTAGTATGTCGTCCAAAATCAGTCAAAAAAGTCATAGTATAGTATGTCGTCCAAAATCGTTCAAAAAAGTCATAGGTTAGTATGTCGTCCAAAATCGCTCAAAAAAGTCATAGGTTAGTATGTCGTCCAAAATCAGTCAAAAAAGTCATAGTATAGTATGTCGTCCAAAATCATCCAAAAAAATGTCATAGTATAGTATGCCGTCCAAAATCACTAAAAAAAGTCATAGTATAGTATGTCATCCAAAATCAGTCAAAAAAGTCATAGTATAGTATGTTGTGCGAAATCGCTCAAAAAAGTCATAGTATAGTATGTCGTCCAAAATCATCCAAAAAAGTCATAGTATATTATGCCATCCAAAATCAGTCAAAAAAGTCATAGGTTAGTATGTCGTCCAAAATCAGTCAAAAAAGTCATAGGTTAGTATGTCGTCCAAAATCAGTCAAAAAAGTCATAGTATAGTATGTCGTCCAAAATCGCTCAAAAAAGTCATAGGTTAGTATGTCGTCCAAAATCGCTCAAAAAAGTCATAGGTTAGTATGTCGTCCAAAATCAGTCAAAAAAGTCATAGTATAGTATGTCGTCCAAAATCATCCAAAAAAGTCATAGTATAGTATGCCGTCCAAAATCACTAAAAAAAGTCATAGTATAGTATGTCATCCAAAATCGGTCAAAAAAGTCATAGTATAGTATGTCATCCAAAATCGCTCAAAAAAGTCATAGTATAGTATGTCGTCCAAAATCATCCAAAAAAGTCATAGTATAGTATGCCGTCCAAAATCACTAAAAAAAGTCATAGTATAGTATGTCATCCAAAAGCGCTCAAAAAAGTCATAGTTTAGTATGTTGTCCAAGACGAGACACACATGTCATAGTGTACAATATTGTGGCAAGCGTTTAGCTCGCATGGTGAAGCTGCACCCCATGTTCAAGTACCTCATTGCATCCCTGGTTCGAATCCTGTATCAGCCACCCTTTCCTGCATGTTGTTTCCCCTCTCTACCTCCCCATTTCTTGTCTCTCTCTCCACTCTGCCATCAATTAAAGGCAACGAAAAGCCCAAAAAATACACTTAAAAAAAAGTCATAGTATGTCGTCCAAAATCGCTCAAAAAAGTCATAGGTTAGTATGTCGTCCAAAATGTGACAAAAAGTCATAGGTTAGTATGTCGTCCAAAATGTGACAAAAAAGTCATAGGTTAGTATGTCGTCCAAAATCACTCAAAAAGTCATAGGTTAGTATGTCGTCCAAAAAAGTCATAGTATAGTATGTCGTCCAAAATCGCTCAGAAAAGTCATAGTATAGTATGTCCTCCAAAATCGGTCAAAAAAGTCATAGTATAGTATGTTGTCTAAAATGATACAAAAAAAGTCATAGTATAGTATGTCGTCCAAAATCACCCAAAAAAGTCATAGGTTAGTATGTCGTCCAAAATGCGACAAAAAAGTCATAGTATAGTATGTCGTCCAAAATCAGTGAAAAAAGTCATAGGTTAGTATGTCGTCCAAAATCGCTCAAAAAAGTCATAGGTTAGTATTTCGTCCAAAATCGCTCAAAAAAGTCATAGGTTAGTATGTCGTCCAAAATCAGTCAAAAAAGTCATAGTATAGTATGTCGTCCAAAATCACTCAAAAAAGTCATAGTTTAGTATGTTGTCTAAGACGAGACATACATGTCATAGTGTACAACTTTGGGGCAAGCGTTTGGCTCGCATGGTAAAGCTGCTGCCCCATGTTCAAATACCTCATTGCATCGTTGGTTCGAATCCTGTATCAACCACCCTTTCCTGCATGTTGTTTCCCCTCTCTACCTCCCCATTTCTTGTCTCTCTCTCCATTCTGCTATCAATTAAAGGCAACGAAAAGCCCAAAAAAAACACTTAAAAAAAAGTCATAGTATGTTGTCCCAAATCGCTCAAAATAGTCATAGGTTAGTATGTCACCCAAAATCACTCAAAAAAGTCATACTTTGGTATGTTGTCCAAAATCACTCAAAAAGTCATAGGTTAGTATGTCGTCCAAAATCGCTCAAAAAAGTCATAGGTTAGTATGTCGTCCAAAATCGCTCAAAAAAGTCATAGTATAGTATGTCCTCCAAAATCACTCAAAAAGTCATAGGTTAGTATTTCGTCCAAAATCGCTCAAAAAAGTCATAGTATAGTATGTCGTCCAAAATCACTCAAAAAGTCATAGTATAGTATGTCGTCCAAAATCACTCAAAAAGTCATAGGTTAGTATGTCGCCCAAAATCACTCAAAAAAGTCATACTTTGGTATGTCGTCCAAAATCACTCAAAAAGTCATAGGTTAGTATGTCGTCCAAAATCGCTCAAAAAAGTCATAGGTTAGTATGTCGTCCAAAATCGCTCAAAAAAGTCATAGGTTAGTATGTCGTCCAAAATCGCTCAAAAAAGTCATAGTATAGTATGTTGTCTAAGACGAGACATACATGTCATAGTGTACAACTTTGGGGCAAGCGTTTGGCTCGCATGGTAAAGCTGCTGCCCCATGTTCAAATACCTCATTGGTTCGAATCCTGTATCACCCACCCTTATCTGCATGTTGTTTCCCGGTCAAAAAAGTCATAGGTTAGTATGTAGTCCAAAATCACTCAAAGAAGTCATACTTTGGTATGTCGTCCAAAATCAGTCAAAAAAGTCATAGTTTAGTATGTCGTCCCAAATCACTCAAAAAAGTCATAGGTTAGTATGTCGTCCAAAATCGCTCAAAAAAGTCATAGGTTAGTATGTCGTCCAAAATCAGTCAAAAAGTCATAGTATAGTATGTCGTCCAAAATCAGTCAAAAAGTCATAGTATAGTATGTCGTCCAAAATCAGTCAAAAAGTCATAGGTTAGTATGTTGTCCAAGACGAGACACACATGTCATAGTGTACAATATTGCGGCAAGCGTTAGCTCGCATGGTAAAGCTGCACCCCATGTTCAAGTACCTCATTGCATCCCTGGTTCGAATCCTGTATCAGCCACCCTTTCCTGCATGTTGTTTCCCCTCTCTACCTCCCCATTTCTTGTCTCTCTCTCCACTCTGCCATCAATTAAAGGCAACGAAAAGCCCAAAAAATACACTTAAAAAAAAGTCATAGTATGTTGTCCCGAATCACTCAAAAAAGTCATCGTATAGTATGTGCTCAAAAAAGTCATAGTATAGTATGTCCTCCAAAAAAGTCATAGTATAGTATGTCGCTCAAAAAAGTCATAGTATAGTATGTCGTCCAAAATCGCTCAAAAAAGTCATAGGTTAGTATGTCGTCCAAAATCACTCAAAAAGTCATAGGTTAGTATGTCGTCCAAAATGCGACAAAAAAGTCATAGTATAGTATGTTGTCCAAAATCAGTGAAAAAAGTCATAGGTTAGTATGTCGTCCAAAATCACTCAAAAAAGTCATAGGTTAGTATGTCGTCCAAAATCGCTCAAAAAAGTCATAGGTTAGTATGTCGTCCAAAATCGCTCCAAAAAGTCATAGTATAGTATGTCGTCCAAAATCACTCAAAAAAGTCATAGTTTAGTATGTTGTCTAAGACGAGACATACATGTCATAGTGTACAACTTCGGGGCAAGCGTTTGGCTCGCATGGTAAAGCTGCTGCCCCATGTTCAAATACCTCATTGCATCTTTGGTTCGAATCCTGTATCAACCACCCTTTCCTGCATGTTGTTTCCCGGTCAAAAAAGTCATAGGTATGTAGTCCAAAATCACTCAAAGAAGTCATACTTTGGTATGTCAGTCAAAAAAGTCATAGTTTAGTATGTCGTCCCAAATCACTCAAAAAAGTCATAGGTTAGTATGTCGTCCAAAATCGCTCAAAAAAGACATAGGTTAGTATGTCGTCTAAAATCAGTCAAAAAAGTCATAGGTTAGTATGTCGTCCAAAATCGCTCAAAAAAGTCACAGGTTAGTATGTCGTCCAAAATGTGACAAAAAAGTCATAGGTTAGTATGTCGTCCAAAATCAGTCAAAAAGTCATAGTATAGTATGTCGTCCAAAATCAGTCAAAAAAGTCATAGGTTAGTATGTCGTCCAAAATGTGACAAAAAAGTCATAGTATAGTATGTCGTCCAAAATCACCCAAAAAAGTCATAGTATAGTATGTCGTCCAAAATCAGTCAAAAAAGTCATAGTATAGTATGTCGTCCAAAATCAGTCAAAAAAGTCATAGTAAAGTATGTCGTCCAAAATCGCTCAAAAAAGTCATAGGTTAGTATGTCGTCCAAAATCACTCAAAAAAGTCATAGTATATTATGTCGTCCAAAATCACCCAAAAAAGTCAAAGTATAGTATATCGTCCAAAATCACTCAAAAAAGTCATAGGTTAGTATGTTGTCCAAAATTTGACAAAAAAGTCATAGGTTAGTATGTCGTCCAAAATCAGTCAAAAAAGTCATAGTATAGTATGTCGTCCAAAATCAGTCAAAAAAGTCATAGTATAGTATGTCGTCCAAAATCAGTCAAAAAAGTCATAGTAAAGTATGTCGTCCAAAATCGCTCAAAAAAGTCATAGGTTAGTATGTCGTCCAAAATCACTCAAAAAAGTCATAGTATATTATGTCGTCCAAAATCACCCAAAAAAGTCAAAGTATAGTATATCGTCCAAAATCACTCAAAAAAGTCATAGGTTAGTATGTTGTCCAAAATTTGACAAAAAAGTCATAGGTTAGTATGTCGTCCAAAATCAGTCAAAAAAGTCATAGTATAGTTTGTCGTCCAAAATCAGTCAAAAAAGTCATAGTATAGTATGTCGTCCAAAATGTGACAAAAAAGTCATAGGTTAGTATGTCGTCCAAAATGTGACAAAAAAGTCATAGGTTAGTATGTCGTCCAAAATGTGACAAAAAAGTCATAGGTTAGTATGTCGTCCAAAATGTGACAAAAAAGTCATAGGTTAGTATGTCGTCCAAAATCAGTCAAAAAAGTCATAGTATAGTATGTCGTCCAAAATCAGTCAAAAAAGTCATAGTATAGTATGTCGTCCAAAATCACCCAAGAAAGTCATAGTGTAGTATGTCGTCCAAAATCACTCAAAAAAGTCATAGGTTAGTATGTCGTCCAAAATGTGACAAAAAAGTCATAGGTTAGTATGTCGTCCAAAATGTGACAAAAAAGTCATAGTATAGTATGTCGTCCAAAATCACTCAAAAATGTCGTAGGTTAGTATGTTGTCCAAAATGTGACAAAAAAGTCATAGGTTAGTATGTCGTCCAAAATCAGTCAAAAAAGTCATAGCTTAGTATGTCGTCCAAAATGTGACAAAAACGTCATAGGTTAGTATGTCGTCCAAAATGGGACAAAAAAGTCATAGGTTAGTATGTCGTCCAAAATGTGACAAAAAAGTCATAGGTTAGTATGTCGTCCAAAATCATCCAAAAAAGTCATAGTATAGTATGTCGTCCAAAATCAGTCAAAAAAGTCATAGGTTAGTATGTCGTCCAAAATCAGTCAAAAAAGTCATAGTATAGTATGTCGTCCAAAATCGCTCAAAAAAGTCATAGGTTAGTATGTCTTCCAAAATCACTCAAAAAAGTCATAGTATAGTATGTCGTCCAAAATCACCCAAAAAAGTCATAGTATAGTATGTCGTCCAAAATCACTCAAAAAAGTCATAGGTTAGTATGTCGTCCAAAATCACTCAAAAAAGTCATAGTATAGTATGTCGTCCAAAATCACCCAAAAAAGTCATAGGTTAGTATGTCGTCCAAAATGTGACAAAAAAGTCATAGGTTAGTATGTCGTCCAAAATGTGACAAAAAAGTCATAGGTTAGTATGTCGTCCAAAATGTGACAAAAAAGTCATAGGTTAGTATGTCGTCCAAAATGTGACAAAAAAGTCATAGGTTAGTATGTCGTCCAAAATCAGTCAAAAAAGTCATAGTATAGTATGTCGTCCAAAATCATCCAAAAAAGTCATAGTATAGTATGTCGTCCAAAATCAGTCAAAAAAGTCAAAGGTTAGTATGTCGTCCAAAATCAGTCAAAAAAGTCATAGGTTAGTATGTCGTCCAAAATCGCTCAAAAAAGTCATAGGTAAGTATGTCGTCCAAAATGTGACAAAAAAGTCATAGGTTAGTATGTCGTCCAAAATCAGTCAAAAAAGTCATAGTATAGTATGTCGTCCAAAATCAGTCAAAAAAGTCATAGGTTAGTATGTCGTCCAAAATCAGTCAAAAAAGTCATAGTATAGTATGTCGTCCAAAATCACCCAAAAAAGTCATAGTATAGTATGTCGTCCAAAATCAGTCAAAAAAGTCATAGGTTAGTATGTCGTCCAAAATCGCTCAAAAAAGTCATAGGTTAGTATGTCGTCCAAAATGTGACAAAAAAGTCATAGGTTAGTATGTCGTCCAAAATCAGTCAAAAAAGTCATAGTATAGTATGTCGTCCAAAATCATCCAAAAAAGTCATAGTATAGTATGTCGTCCAAAATCAGTCAAAAAAGTCAAAGGTTAGAATGTCGTCCAAAATCAGTAAAAAAAGTCATAGGTTAGTATGTCGTCCAAAATCGCTCAAAAAAGTCATAGGTAAGTATGTCGTCCAAAATGTGACAAAAAAGTCATAGGTTAGTATGTCGTCCAAAATCAGTCAAAAAAAGTCATAGTATAGTATGTCGTCCAAAATCAGTCAAAAAAGTCATAGGTTAGTATGTCGTCCAAAATCAGTCAAAAAAGTCATAGTATAGTATGTCGTCCAAAATCACCCAAAAAAGTCATATTATAGTATGTCGTCCAAAATCAGTCAAAAAAGTCATAGGTTAGTATGTCGTCCAAAATCGCTCAAAAAAGTCATAGGTTAGTATGTCGTCCAAAATGTGACAAAAAAGTCATAGGTTAGTATGTCGTCCAAAATCAGTCAAAAAAGTCATAGGTTAGTATTTCGTCCAAAATCGCTCAAAAAAGTCATAGGTTAGTATGTGGTCCAAAATGTGACAAAAAAGTCATAGGTTAGTATGTCGTCCAAAATGTGACAAAAAACTCATAGGTTTGTATGTCGTCCAAAATCACCCAAAAAAGTCATAGTATAGTATGTCGTCCAAAATCGCTCAAAAAAGTCATAGGTTAGTATGTCGTCCAAAATGTGACAAAAAAGTCATAGGTTAGTATGTCGTCCAAAATCACCCAAAAAAGTCATAGTATAGTATGTCGTCCAAAATCACTCAAAAAAGTCATAGGTTAGTATGTCGTCCAAAATTTGACAAAAAAGTCATAGGTTAGTATGTCGTCCAAAATGTGACAAAAAAGTCATAGGTTAGTATGTCATCCAAAATCGGTCAAAAAAGTCATAGTATAGTATGTCGTCCAAAATCATCCAAAAAAGTCATAGTATAGTATGTCGTCCAAAATCAGTCAAAAAAGTCATAGGTTAGTATGTCGTCCAAAATCAGTCAAAAAAGTCATAGGTTAGTATGTCGTCCAAAATCGCTCAAAAAAGTCATAGGTTAGTATGTCGTCCAAAATCGCTCAAAAAAGTCATAGGTTAGTATGTCGTCCAAAATCGCTCAAAAAAGTCATAGGTTAGTATGTCGTCCAAAATGTGACAAAAAAGTCATAGGTTAGTATTTCGTCCAAAATCAGTCAAAAAAGTCATAGGTTAGTATGTCGTCCAAAATCGCTCAAAAAAGTCGTAGGTTAGTATGTCGTCCAAAATGTGACAAAAAAGTCATAGGTTAGTGTGTCGTCCAAAATCACTCAAAAAAGTCATAGGTTAGTCAGTATGTCGTCCAAAATCACTCAAAAAAGTCATAGGTTAGTATGTCGTCCAAAATGTGACAAAAAAGTCATAGTATAGTATGTCGTCCAAAATCACTCAAAAATGTCGTAGGTTAGTATGTTGTCCAAAATGTGACAAAAAAGTCATAGGTTAGTATGTCGTCCAAAATCAGTCAAAAAAGTCATAGGATAGTATGTCGTCCAAAATCAGTCAAAAAAGTCATAGGTTAGTATGTCGTCCAAAATGTGACAAAAACGTCATAGGTTTGTATGTCGTCCAAAATCACTCAAAAAAGTCATAGGTTAGTATGTCGTCCAAAATCACCCAAAAAAGTCATAGTATAGTATGTCGTCCAAAATCTCTCAAAAAAGTCATAGGTTAGTATGTCGTCCAAAATGTGACAAAAAAGTCATAGGTTAGTATGTCGTCCAAAATCACCCAAAAAAGTCATAGTATAGTATGTCGTCCAAAATCATCCAAAAAAGTCATAGTATAGTATGTCGTCCAAAATCAGTCAAAAAAGTCATAGGTTAGTATTGTCGTCCAAAATGTGACAAAAAAGTCATAGGTTAGTATGTCGTCCAAAATCAGTCAAAAAAGTCATAGTAAAGTATGTCGTCCAAAATCATCCAAAAAAGTCATAGTATAGTATGTCGTCCAAAATCAGTCAAAAAAGTCATAGGTTAGTATGTCGTCCAAAATCACTCAAAAAAGTCATAGGTTAGTATGTCGTTCAAAATCGCTCAAAAAAATCATAGTATAGTATGTCGTCCAAAATCACTCAAAAATGTCATAGTATAGTATGTCGTCCAGAATGAGTCAAAAAAGTCATAGTATTGTATGTCTTCCAAAATCGCTCAAAAATGTCATAGTATAGTATGTCGTCCAAAATCGGTCAAAAAAGTCATAGGTTAGTATGTCGTCCAAAATCACTCAAAAAAGTCATAGTCATAGTCAAAAAAGTCATAGGTTAGTATGTCGTCCAAAATCGGTCAAAAAAGTCATAGGTTAGTATGTCGTCCAAAATCACTCAAAAAAGTCATAGTCATAGTCAAAAAAGTCATAGGTTAGTATGTCGTCCAAAATCACTCAAAAAAGTCATAGGTTAGTATGTCGTCCAAAATGTGACAAAAAAGTCATACTTTGGTATGTCGTCCAAAATGTGACAAAAAAGTCATAGGTTACTACGTCGTCCAAAATCAGTAAAAAAAAGTCATAGTATAGTATGTCGTCCAAAATGAGCCAAAAAAGTCATAGTATAGTATGTTGTCCAAAATCACTCAAAAAATTCATAGTATAGTATGTCGTCCAAAATCAGTCAAAAAAGTCATACTTTGGTATGTCGTCCAAAATGTGACAAAAAAGTCATAGGTTAGTATGTCGTCCAAAATCGCTCAAAAAAGTCATAGGTTAGTATGTCGTTCAAAATCGCTCAAAAAAGTCATAGGTTAGTATGTCGTCCAAAATCGCTCAAAAAAGTCATAGGTTAGTATGTCGTCCAAAATCAGTCAAAAAAGTCATAGTATAGTATGTCGTCCAAAATCAGTCAAAAAAGTCATAGTATAGTTTGTCGTCCAAAATCGCTCAAAAAAGTCATAGTATAGTATGTCGTCCAAAATCAGTCAAAAAAGTCATAGTATAGTATGTTGTCCAAAATCCCTCAAAAAAGTCATAGTATAGTATGTTGTCTAAAATGATACAAAAAAAGTCAAAGTATAGTATGTCGTCCAAAATCAGTCAAAAAAGTCATAGTATAGTATGTTGTCCAAAATCAGTCAAAAAAGTCATACTTTAGTTTGTTGTCCAAAATCGGTCAATAAACTCATACTTTAGTATGTTGTTCAAAATGTGACAAAAAAATCATAGGTTAGTACGTCGTCCAAAATCAGTAAAAAAAAAGGTCATAGTATAGTATGTCGTCCAAAATCAGTCAAAAAAGTCATAGTATAATATGTCGTCCAAAATCAGTCAAAAAAGTCATAGTAAAGTATGTCGTCCAAAATCGCTCAAAAAAGTCATAGTATAGTATGTCGTCCAAAATGAGACAAAAAAGTCATAGTATAGTATGTCGTCCAAAATCGCTCAAAAAAGTCATAGTATAGTATCTCGTCCAAAATGAGACAAAAAAAGTCATAGTATAGTATCTCGTCCAAAATGAGACAAAAAAAGTCATAGTATAGTATGTTGTCTAAAATGATACAAAAAAAAGTCATAGTATAGTATGTCCTTCAAAAAGAAACAAAAAGTCATACTTAAGTATGTCGTTCATAAATTTGACCAAAATTTATAGTTTAGTATGTCGTTCATAAATTTGACAAAAATGTCATAGTTTAGTATGTCGTCAAAAAATTGACAAAAATGTCATAGTTTTTTTAAACCAACACATCTCATAAATTTGCCAATTTTCTCCA
This sequence comes from Solea solea, assembly GCF_958295425.1. Classification (NCBI taxonomy): domain Eukaryota; kingdom Metazoa; phylum Chordata; class Actinopteri; order Pleuronectiformes; family Soleidae; genus Solea; species Solea solea. The sequence goes on along the minus strand of NC_081152.1, from coordinate 1,807,925 downwards.
ATATTGAATAGAATCAAAAAAAACTGTGCTCCAACAACGTACAGCAGTTTTTTCCTTTGAATTCTATGAAAAACAGTATGAGGTGGATTAGAGGTCTAGGCTATGGAATGGACTAATAATCCATTGTGCTGTGCAAGCATTGGTTTAAAAAATACCTAACCCAGTGTGGGGGGTTTTCACTGTCAATAAGCTTACTGTCATTACATTGTAATAACTGTCAATCAGGTCAGTTCAATTTACAATACAAGTCTTCCTCATCAACACCTAGAGCAAACACACCAATGACAGAGACATTATCTTCAAGATATAATTATTTTGATCCAGAAAGAAAATAATAATGTTGTCTGTCAAGAAAAATAAATAAATAGTCAAGATTCTTTTTTTCATCCCCATATGGGATAAAATACCACAGAGAATATTTTATACCAGTGATAAAGGACAAACATCAATAAACCGCGAAGCCTGTGCAGAGAGTCATAAAAGCAGCGTGTCCTGGAAGACATTCTCATCTCCTGAAGCATCAAGAAAACATCAAGTGTTCTGAAGGACTCATCTCTCATTGCCCATCCTCTGTTTGAACCTGTTTGCCCTCAGGGACACATTACTGTTTGCTAGTTTTTAGAGGACAGAATGTGTAATAATCTGTTTTATTTATTTCTATTTTCCACGGCACATGACAGACAATAAAATGTGAAATAAAAACAATAAAACTAAGTAAAAAAGTGCACAGTGCTACACTCACTGACTTAAAATATGATTTTAGTTTTTTTTTTAGGTTTTTTAAGATTGAGGCAGATCTGCTTTGGCAGCCTGCCCCACACTAGAGCATATCTGGCCAGATTTCAGTCTCCATCCAGACCTTCCGACAATCATGGGTGCCTTTTAGGCTGATTTGAACAGATTAGGTGGGAAAATGATCCTGTAGTATGAGGGGTTAACAGATGCAACGTCAACATCATCGGTATTAAACATCCTTGATAAAGAACAGCAAATCCTACAATAACCAATAAGAGTGAGTTATCTGGAAACAGATGTCCCATTAGAACCATAACTTGTACAAACCAAGTTAATTGATGAAGTGGAAGTAGGAACGTTGTGCTGTTGAAGTTCATAAATCAAGTGATTTATCAGCAATAGGTTGAAAATACAAGCTACGTAAACTAAAGATTATTTTCTTAGTTTCTTATTTTATGTTTTCTAATATCTTGAAAAATGCTATAACTCCTGTACGTGGTCTGAAGAAATGCTTGTTTGTACATGAAGTGCTGCTTCAGAGTTCATCGGTATCATACAAATGCACGTTAGCGTGACATGTATTTCACGACAGTTGTAACAAATGATTCGTTTACCAACCGTGGGAGAACCAGAGATCACCGGCTCACGCTGAAACAGACGGGTCTTCATACGAGCGACTGTCATTTGAATCCTCTCAATAACTCTTTGCTGCTATTCTCTGTGCGTAAGTTGAACATGTGCTCAGACCCTCATTCCGTTTCTCACCTCCACTAATTGTCTTGTCACTTTCTTTTCTGCTTTCTAAGGCATAGCCCCTCGTGCATCAACATGTTCCAATTTCACATTTTAATTGAAGATTTCTAATGAAAGCAGATGTTGCAGACAAACCTATAAATGAAGGAAGCTCTCCGCCTCTCTCTCTGTGTCACATCCTTTCCCTCATCACTTGTTCAGGCGTGAGCTTTCACATCCTGTGCTGTGAGGAGAGCAGGTGACAAATGAGATTGAATTCCTGTCTTCCCTGCAGTGGATTCTAATAGCTCTGATGTGATGCAGCAGGCAGACAGTGAGATGTAGAGGTGCTGAGAGACAAGCACTCTCCAATGTGTGCCACATATCTGTTTTTCCATTACACTGTGGTGAGCTGACGTGCAATCTGGCCAGGAGGGCCACAATCAAGTCACTCTATAACTGGAACCCATAAAGCACGTGATTCGCAGCAAGCGAAAACATGCAAACGAAAATGGGATTTATGTTGCCCATTTGAATTTAAATGGTCATACTTTTCTGAGAATGGATGTGATGTTGAGGCATAAAACCAGTGTGTGAATCCATGAAGCAATATCCAAAATGATAAATTGACTGGTGGGAAATTAGTGTTCAAATTGTATACACTCGTTACGCCCTCTACACTACTCATAATCCCTCTTTTAGACATTTGTACACAGTTTTTAAGGTAAAGCGTGTAACATTTTGGAGGGTTAATTAGCAAAACAATTATTTACTCCCTATAAGTATGTTTTCTGAGTGTTTAATTGCTTCAAAAGATAAATCTTGTGCCACCATGTTTGTCCAGCAGCCCAAATATTAAAATGTAAAACCAGCCAGAGCAAAAAAAAAAACGAACTTTCAAAAGTGCACTTGCTTGGTCCAGAGGGCAAAGGGTAGGTGCTATAGCACCACCTAGTGTCTACCTGTGAACACCACTGCTTATAAGTACTTAAACTTGAGGTTGACTTCACAAAAATACTAATGGTCTAAATACTTAAAGTTTTATAGGTCAAGTCCTTCCAAATATTACTATTTTACTATTTTACTATATTAGTCTAAATACTCCCATTATTAAACACATCATGCTGACTGATCACTTTGAACACAGCAATGTAAAAATTATTATCATTATTATTATTATATTATTATTATTATTATTATACATCATTATTATTGTTATTTCATCATTATTATTATTGATATATCATAATTATTATTGTTATATGTATGTATGTATGTATGTATGACTGAAGTACGGTGGCCGACAGGGGCAAACGCACTGCAACGACCCAAAATGAGCTGCATATTCACAAACGCTGTGGATTCCCAAAACACCAGCAAGTCCCAAAACACCAGCAAGTCCCAAAACCAGCAAGTCCCAAAACACCAGCAAGTCCCAAAATGCCAGCAAGTCCCAAAACCAGCAAGTCCCAAAACACCAGCAAGTCCCAAAACACCAGCAAGTCCCGTAACACCAGCAAGTCCCAAAATGCCAGTCCCAAAACACCAGCAAGTCCCAAAACCAGCAAGTCCCAAAACACCAGCAAGTCCCAAAACACCAGCAAGTCCCAAAACACCAGCAAGTCCCAAAACGCCAGCAACCATACTGAAGTCACCATGAAAATATATGCAAATGTCACTAGCAACAATAATAATAAAAAACACTTTGAAAGGGAACTTTAAGGCGGGTGATCCTTCCCGTTAGTTTTCATGTAATAGGCTGTATTTTAAAATTCTTCACAGGCCAAAAACACATGAACAGCGAATAAACAATATAGGATAGAATAAAAGTATTCCAATTAACACAACTGATATTAACAATTTATCAAATATTAATATAATGCTATTTATTCAGTGAATCCACTTGGGAGCATTAAAACTCATCACATTATATAAGCCAATATCATCACAGAGGCTGAGGATTAATCTTCCTGAGCGCGTATTAGATGGTTATAATCATTTGTGTTGCACTTTCAGGGTCATATGGGATGATTTCCACCTGATATCAGGTGGGTCACATGGTGCGTTTATAGTGAGGGAGGGAGGTGTACACACCACAGGGAGGAAGAGAGAAAGGGAGGGGTCGGTGTGTAAACAGCCCGACTGTCAGTGTTTGGTGCGCTGTTGTTCTCCAGAGCGCAGAGCGCGAGGTCGGTGCGTAAAGACAGTTTAGCCACAAAATGTGCACACTGCCCCCTTTCACGTGCCCACAGGCGCTGCTGCTCCATTTATCTGTGGAAAGAATCTCGCTGAGAGACAGAATCTATTTTTAAACACCCACCCCACCATAACACCTCGATGCCCGGAAGATATGGACCCTCTCTACAACTCCAGCGACTGTAACGGGACCACCACCACCACCGTCCCCGTTAACAACTGCAGCGACGACTTCAACCAGTTCGTGCAGCCGGTGTGGCAGATCACACTGTGGGCTGTGGTTTACTGCAGCATAGTGGCGGTTTCCGTGGTCGGGAACACGGTGGTGATCTGGATTATTCTGGCGCACAAGCGCATGAGGACCGTCACCAATTACTTTCTGGTAAATGAGCCACTCATCTCACCGCGTCTTCACTGTGTGTGTTCTGTGCGTAGATGAGTGTTGTTTCAGCTTCTTTTTCAGTGTTATGGTATGAAACTGTGGAGGCTATTACTGCTGGAAGACCAACATGAATACACTGTCACATGGATTATAAAACAACTGTTTGGATGTTTGAGAAATGAAAAGCTCCTCATGCACATGTCATGTGTGAGGAGATACACTGATTTGACTTGAAGAACACATCTGTCACAAATATCAAATATAACTTCCTCAACCTTCGATCAATAACAAAACTTAATTTTAAACTGTCATTTATCGAGAAACATTTTGATATCGACCGATATTTGACATGTTTTGTTCATTATTATTTTACCGTCATGGCATTTTTGGCCTGTAGAGCAACAAGATCCTACTTGGCGATACTGTCCGTGAATGAGTGTGATAATTTTTCAGACTTATGGCATTAACCTTTCCACTCCTGCTATAACAACCACATGACTGTACAACTATTAATACTGTTTTGAAAAACAATCCAAATTCCTCTCTGTATTTGAACCTTCCTTGAATTATGAGGAGTGGGTAGCCACTGAGCAGTGCCCTCAGGGGTACCCTAGCCCTTAATATGGTGTGGATTTGAACCTTCAACCCCCTAGCTATAATCCAAGTTCTCTTCCCACTTGGCCATGCGTTGTCTGATGTTGATCTTAAAAGCTGTTGTCAGTGTCTTTTGACTAACTTACTGTCCGTAGCTCCTGATGTCACTCCCCATTATGTTAACTTCCAGTTATGATGTATGTTGTGTATTGGGTAATCAGCAGCAGCAGTGTTGATGATGTATGATGCTAGAACTTTGTTCACTTATCTTAAAATTTCAGTCAATGACCCCCAATGTTTTGGGGCGTACATTTGACAGGAGAGCAAATGGAAGGGGGGTGGGGCTGGTGTGGAGCTGCCGTAGCCTTCAGTGGGCAGAGACATTTAAATCTCGTGCTTTAACGATTGACTCTTAATCCCTCTGTGTAAATGTGTGTATTAAAGAGTGGCACAGTTAATTATGTCCTCGTGTAACTCTCTTAAAGGTGAACCTGGCCTTTGCAGAAGCTGCCATGTCTGCATTCAACACAGTGATCAACTTCGCCTACGCTGTCCATAACGAGTGGTACTTTGGTTTGGTTTACTGCAGTTTCCACAACTTCTTCCCCATTGCGGCCATATTTGCCAGCATTTACTCCATGACAGCCATCGCTCTAGACAGGTATGTGTTATATTTTCAACAAAACATCTTCCAAACGCTCCACCACAGCACTGACGTTTAATTGAAAGGGAGCAGCTTAAGGTTGTGTAGGCACATAATCCATTGCATTGTTGTTGCAATATACGGTAGAGGAAATGGTATTGAATTACAATCTTTACAGATTTTTGAAAAAACATTCTTAAATATCACAAAAATCTTTTCTAGCTCAGTAAAAGTGCAAACGCCACAATGTAGCCATACAGACTTCTGTCTGAACCCAATATTCAAAAAGAAATATGGTTCAAAATGACTTTATTATCAGAACATCCTAATGTCAATAGACGATACAATACAACAGCCACGTGTCCCTAAAAAAATCATATAATAATTTGTGTCATTTCCAAAAGATAGACATTTTTATCACCAAATAATCTATAAACTGTGACATGCTATACTGTCCAACGTTGGACAGATACATGGCCATCATCCACCCCCTGCGGCAGAGGTTATCTTCCATGAAGACGCGTGTGGTGATTGGTGTGATCTGGATGCTGGCTCTGCTTCTGGCCTTCCCTCAGTACTACTACTCATCTATGACCCTGTTGCCTGGACGCACAGTCTGCTACATAGACTGGCCTGAATACACCACCGTAGACTTCAAGAAGATGTGAGTACGGGTACCACATGGCCTCTGTGAACCTGAACTAGCAGACCCAGGTCCTCTTAATGCTATGCTGCTAAAAGATTTGTTATTTGATATCTTTGTCGTGAGAGAACCATCACCACTCTAGAGTTATGCTAGGGCTGGCACCTTCGGAGGAAAAGCTAACAAGAGCAAACAACAGCCATCACATTCTGCCGAGACTTGGACTCGAGTTGCACTTAAGTCGCACAAACAGTGACGTTTGAGTCGACTTGCGACTCAAACTCAAAATACTTGGACTCTAGATTTGAGTTGCGTTGTGCTTCTTGGCGCGTGAGTGTGTGCGTGTGCCGTGTGCATTGGCCATGGCGACAGGTGCCGTACCTTATGGATTGGATTGTACTTTATTGATCCCACAACGGGGAAATTCACCTGTGCAGTAGCATACATGGTACAAAGGACAGAATGGCTTAGATTACCTAAAGAAACAAATATTAAAAAAGATAAAATAAATAATATAAAATTAAATGAGATATGCAATTTACATCAACACTATGTCTTTAAATGTGTAGAGGAACTGAATACTCTAAAGAAAATATGGATTATATTTTCCAAAGGGGCTTATGCTGCTAATTATTGCACAGAATTTGATAATTATGTGATAATGTTTGGATGTAACAGACGTGCAGAGAGTGAATATACGAGCAGCAACATGCAAGGTGTGCACCACCAGGGGTGAAATGGTAATTAGTAAGATAAAAAAAATAACACAGTTTATTTTAACGCCGTTATTCCCATCACTGGTGGGCACCCAGAGCTCTATGACACAATATGCTGTATGTACCAGGACACAAACAACAAGGAGAGTGTGGCAAATGGTCACAAAATCTAGTTCATGCTTTTGTTATATCTAACCTCTCCTCTGTCCTCCATTTTTCCTTTCACCTCAACCGGTCGAGGCAGATGCTGCACATGTTTGAGTCTGGTTCTGTCAGAGATTTCTTCTTCTCTCCACTGATGCCTAGTGTTTGCTCATTGTGTGAATTGTTGGGTTTGTCTGCTCTCCATGATGTTGTCTGTGTACAGTGCCTTGAGATAATGTATGTTATGGTTCTCCTTTCCCGTTGTCATGTCTAATTGTTTGCATTTATCCGTAGCTACTACGTGTGTGTGACACTGCTCATCTACTTCCTTCCCCTTTGCATCATGGGATGTGCATACACGGTTGTGGGTATCACCCTCTGGGCGAGCGAGATTCCTGGAGACTCATCTGAACACTACAAAGAACAGCTGTATGCCAAACGCAAGGTGATGCTGAGGCACACACACACACACACACACACACACACACTTGTTTGTATCTCTCAGTGAGGACACATCATAGACATAATGCCTTTCTTAACACCCTTACCATCTATACCCATCACAACTAAGTGCCTAATCCTAACGCTAACACAAACCAATTCTAACCTAAATCCTAAAACCCCAAACCCTTTGGACCTCACAAAGTATTAATCCCCCTTTACTGTGAAACCTCTACGTAAAATCTAGTCGAAACCAATTGCCTTAAGAAATGATATAACTTATATAACACATCTAAATGCAAACCATCCTGACTGTGAAACATGGTGGAGGCAGCTTCATGCTGTGGGGATGCTTCTCTTCAGCAGGGTCAGGAAAGATGGTTCAGAGATGATGGAAAGACGGATGGAGCGACTCCTCCTGAAGAAAACCTGTTTGAGTCTGCAAAAGCCTTGAGAGCTGGGCGGAGGTTTATCTTCCTAAATGCACAGCCAACGCTACAATGAAATGGTTTAGATCCAGGCTTATTAATGCATTAGAATGGCCCAGACCATAATCCAATAGAGACTCTGGGACAGAAAAGCTGTCTTCATCTAATCTGACTGAGTTGGAGCTACATTTGTAAAGAAGAATGGGCACCAAAAGACTTGCAGCTGTAATTGCAGCAAAAGGTGGTTGTACAACGTAGTGACTCGGGGGGAAGTTTACATTCAACACTTTCAGATTTATATTTGAAAATCATGAAAAATCAACAATTCATTCAAATGTGTGGTTGAAACGTGACAAATGGTGGAAAAGTCCCAGGGGACGGAGCTGATGGCACTGGTCCTCACAAAGATACCCCCACAAGAACACACACACACACATACACAGCTACTCATGCTTCTGTACTTGTGTCCCTTAGCCTCATTATCTGTCACTACCCAGTCATGTAATTGAATGGCTTTTTAATCCCCACAAAAACAAAACAGATTATTTCAAATTCATCTCAATCTCCTGCATGTTTGCCTGTGACAGGTGGTGAAGATGATGATCGTGGTGGTGTGTACCTTCGCCGTCTGCTGGCTGCCCTATCACATCTACTTCCTCTTGCACCAGTTCTTCCCCGATCTGTTTGAACAGCGCTACATCCAGCAGGTGTACCTGGCCGTCATGTGGTTGGCCATGAGCTCCACCATGTACAACCCCATCATCTACTACTGCCTCAACAGCAGGTACTTTCCACAGTGTGTTGTCAAAAATGGCTGCAGCTGTCGAGAGCGTGACGGACCCAAATCTGTGTTTGAATGTGTAATCCCGTCCGCCTGTTTAATCCAGACTTTTATCAAACGCTTGTCTTCCAGGTTCAGAGCAGGTTTCCAGCAGGCGTTTTGCTGCTGTGTCCCCACAAACGTCAAGGAGCAGCTGGAGCTCAAATCACCACATTACCTGCACACACAGGTGTGTGTGTGTCTGTGTCTGTGTGTGTGTGTGTGTGTGTGTGTGTGTGTGTTTACTCATTCAACAAGCCCACGGTTCAGTTTGTATTGTAGTTTTGGGCAGTCTTGTATAAAGTACTTGAAAGTATCTTACCAGAAAATGACTTTGGTAGAAGTTAAAGTCACCTTTTACAATATTAATTGAGTAAAAGTCGTAAAGTACCTGACATTTATTGTTCTTAAGTATCAAAAGTAATTTTCGGATATAAAATGTACTTAAGTATTAGAAGTAAAAGTAAAAGTATTTAAACAAAGTGAGCAATTACAATTTTGAATATGACATTTCTTGTGGCTTCTTAACAATAAAAGCATAATAGCTCCAGGCGATTTTGTTGCCTTGAATAGTTTTGTACGTTTACTTTATTTTTCTATTTCTCTGCATCTTGTTGTTTTCTTTCTCTGCCTTCAAATGACCCACTCACAACCAAGAAATCCTGTGTCCCCGGACGGTCCCGCTGTTCATGTTCATGCACAAACGGTGAAGAAACATCTTGAATCTTGAAAGCATGACACGATTTACCTTTATTGTCCCACAAGGGGGAAATTCCCAGTATTACAGCAGCAGAGAGCTACGGCGTATTTACACCGGCTCTACTCGCCTCGCCTCGCCTCGCCTCGACGCGGCACATCACGATTAGGTTGCAGCTCCACTTTAAAAAAAGAAGGACAGAAAAGGTTTAACAATAAATAAAGTTGTCTCTTACAACTTGTCCTCCCTCCCATCTTAAGCTGTGTCAACACATTCGGTCCTTGAATTTGAGGGAATCGGTCCTGGAAAGTCCTTAATGTTCTTAAATTCGACTTCAGCCAAGGTGTGGGAACCCTGCAAATCAACATTTCTCGTATTGTATTTCCAAGAAAACGCTCAGACAAACAAACAAAAGCGGGAATTTATTTGAAATAAAAAGATTGCTTTATGTAACTTGTTCTTTCCTGTTGCAGGGGAGCATATATCGAGCCAGCCGGATGGAGACGGTCGTCTCTGCCGCCGCCCACCCTCCCTCAGCAGAGCAAAAGAGGGTGGAGCTGCCGTCCTGTGCCCCTCCCACCCCGAGCCACCTGGAGGTCCCATCCAACAGCTCCAACCGTCCCCGTAGCCCCTCACAGTAGAGTCAGAGTGGCCGGCTACTGTGTGGAGACAATGTGCCAGTATGTGGCTGAAAGCTGGCGTTATGAGGGACAGTTGTGCTCACATCGTGTCCAGGTCCATTGTTGACCTGAGATATTCTGTTTAACACCTGACGGACGTCGTGTTGTTGGTCACCACAGATGTGACGCTGCAGAGGCACAAACAGCTGAAACTCTGGTCCATTCAGCAGGAGAGCTCCGCCCATGCTCCGCCCATGCTCCGCCCCCGCCTGCATTCTCCACTGCTTTTGGACAGCGTGACTCTCAGGCTCCCATGGCAACAGTGCCACATTAAGAGGAGCTTGTGATGCCATGTGTGTGTTGTGTAGAAATAGGGTGTGTGTATTTGTGTGTGTGTGTGTGTGGGGGGGGGGGGTCTAGCACCTGTTGGGCAGGATTAGCCCCTTGTTTTGACAATGTGTGGAGAAGAGTTGATTCCACAGCAGCCTGGTCACAGGGCAGATTAAATATAGGAGATGTGAGGGGGAGACGGTGAGTTACGTGTGGAAGGATGGATCACAACAAACCACCTTTGTGCTTAAAAGTAAAACCTCTTTCCCGACTGAAGACCTTGGGAATGTGAGCAGTGATGCTATTTCAGTTCAGAGACAACAGCTGCACCAAGAATGTCCGCGTATTAGACTCTCTCTAATCATACATGCAAGAATGTATGGGGACCATTCTCATGTTAGGGGACGTCTCATCGTTTATTAGTTCACTTCATGAACAGTCTCTGGCGCACAAGCTGTCAAACTCAAGGTTCGTGGGCCACGTCCGGCCCGCCATGCAATCATGGCCCACGAGCTAATATGTGACGTCTCTCCTGCTCCTCCATTGACTTCGAAAACAAAGAGCTGGAACCAGACGGGGTTTATAAGGAGGCTCTGCCTCTCATTTGTATTTCGCTGTTTCTCGTTTAGATTTATACATTCAGTAAAATGAGTACAGCAATTTATTGGCTGTTACGTGACGACAGACCTGTGTGTGTAGAGGAAGTGAGGTAACGACAGACTGTATAACTATACTGCTGATTTCAATGGAAAATCCTTGATAACTTTAAATATTTACCACTCCTTTTGTGTATTTCTTGGGTGAAACAATTAATTTTATATCGTGGAAACAAATATCGATTATATCTTAACATGACACTTCTTTAAATTAAATTTGATCTCTGATTTGTTTCTTTATTAAATCTATAAGTTTGGTTTGTTGAATGTTATATTATTTTACACCCATACTCTAGAACAGTGGTAAATAACACCTGGGAAAATGACCACCATTATCATCAACGTTAAAATAAAGTGGTGTAAATAGACTCTTCACAGAGGCAGATTTATTCTCTCATCATCCTCCTCTTCCTCACATATACTTCTGGTATAGTGAGATTAGATTAAGATGGAGCGGGAGATAAGGTGACTCTAATTATTATTTAATTCATGTTTTTAATTTGTTTCATTTTCTACACACTCCTCAGCTCTGCTCACACACCGTGGTTCATACAGCACAACAGTGTTTCTGATTTTCCTCCATGTTCCACCAGAGGAAGCTCATGTTCCACCACAGAGGGTCACAGAAGGACACAGGGCGTCACTTGCTGTACAAACTCAAAGCCCTTTGAGGGAAACTGTGTTTGTGTGGCTGGACTTCTTGACTATGTATCAAGGTAGAGCTGAAACAATAGATCAATTAATTGATTACTAAATGAATAGACAACTATTTTGAAGCTTTTTTCATGATTAAAACAAGATTTCTGATTGTTTAAGCTTCTTGAATGTGAGTATTTTCTTCATTTCTTTGCTCTGGAGAACAAAGAAATCATCAAAAGTGAATCATTTTGGTTTGTGGACAAAACAAGACATTAGAGAACATCATCATTTAAAGCTTTGATGAACAACAAACAACACTTTTTAAGGTTTTCTAATATTTTATGGACCAAAGGATTAATTGATTAATCGAGAAAATAATCGACAGATTAATCGATAATGAAAATAATGGTTAGTTGCAGCTCTATATCCAGGTATGATGATACCTACAGTATGTCAGACAGTAGGTTGATACATAGGTATGAACATGGGCTCGTAGGTACCTACGTGTACGAGCCTACATAAGTAGGTTTCATATGCATGAAACTGTTAATTAAATAAACGAGCAATAAGAATACTATCAAGTTGACATGTGAATAAATGTAATTTAGATTCACAAACTTCTCAACTTTTTAACAATTTATCGGTCAATGTTTAATTTCAAAATGTATAATTTGGCATTTTTTGAACATCAGTTATTTAATACATACATTAGATCATTTTTTACAAAGGCACGTTGATTCTCAGTCACATTAATGGCATTATTCACATCGTCATGAAATAACATTCACACCTTTACAGAGGACAGTAGCACATTGTCATTTACCGCCATCATTCCATCATTACTTTGTCGGTTTGTGCTTTTAACACAGAAACATCTCTTTAACATGGCGAGGTACAAAAACAAAAAGAATCAGTGATGTCTATTATTGCTCCTGATGACGTGAACAAACTATAACATGTCGTTGGAAATAAAGTGTTTTTTTGGCTTAGTCAGTAGCAGAAGCATCTTCTGTGTGAACTTCTCAACCTCAGTCTCCGGCTGAGTTTCATCAACATTAGTCAAGTATAAAAAAAGAAGACAACACACGTTCATCTATGCAATATTCTCATTAGCATATAGAGCATATGGGGCACCCTGCCACGGAGAATCACTTCAACAAGCTGGAATGATGATGATTGCCTTCACAGTATCAGGTTTATGTATGTTTGCACGTTCACTCGTGCAGGAGTGTCAATCAAGTTCTTCTTGTAGTAGAGGGTCTCTCTCTTCTGTTGTAGTGCTCGTTGATGCAGCTCCATGTTTACTTCTCTGTGGTGGGATCAGAAAAGAGAGAGGCTGTTAGGAAGGGTTCAAAGGAGCCTTCAAGTTATCATCTGGGCAACAATGATCCCAGCTGGTATGATGGTCCTGACAGTCATCAGGTCAAACTGATGCAGCTGAGCACTTTTCAACAGAAAAGATCATTAGAAAGAAAGACATGACCAAACATCAAATATGAGGCAGACTTGTGTTCTCCTTTCTCACAGGATACGTCATGTGTTTACTTACCTTACCACACAAATGATGTGAGAATCGTGTTATTTCATTCTTGTTAATTCTGCTTAAATGAACAAGGAACAATTTTCAAAACGTATTCAACTCAGCGTGACGTTGGTCAAAGCTCCAGAGCTAACTGAACACATCACACTCAACCCAGTGTCCCAGAGAATGATGGACATAGTTACATGTGTATGGAAGCGTATCACTGTCACAGCAGCAACATGTGATGTGATGGTTTGTTTAAACAAAACAGGTTTCACATTTTGTTGTTTCTATCACGTTCTTACAACAATCATCACATTCTAATGTGAGATGTGTCCATCCATCACATTTTCTAGCACTTTATCCTCCACATGAGGGTCGCGGGGGGAGCTGTGACAATCTCAGCAGACACACCCTGGACAGGTGAGAACTTATGTTATATAATGTGACACTGATGTGTTTTTATTTACATTCTGTGTTAATTGTTGGTCATATGTGACACACATTTCTAGCTTTCACTCAGACGTGCAGGGATGAGAAGTTATACAAGAAACAGGATTGATCGTCTTTCTTGAAAATGTGAAATCTTTAAAAAACATTTCACATCAACGTCAGCAGTATTGGGGGCTTACTTACTTACAGTATCTGTGTGTAAATCAAAAACAAAAACAGATGTATTACCTATCATAACCCACAAATGATGTTTCAAATGATATGAACTGTAATGTTTTTCGTCAGTGGAAACGCAACCTGTCGGAATTTCAAATACGTGATACATTTATTTACAACAACAACAAGATCAATTTAATTTTCCTCTGGAGGTTGAACATGTCAGCCTTCATGCGTGCACCCACCTTAATTGTTTATGTTACTTTTCTTTGCTGTCTCAGTGCCATAGGAGCCTTTTACTGGCTCTTTGATGGAGGCCTAAAAACAACAACCGCTTTACTCATCAGCTGAACAGAAAAAACACAAATGATGACAAGCAGCTGGTACAAGTCGATTGGTTATTTGGGGGAAACCAGCAGCAGCAGCAGCAGCAGCAAGTTTTTGTTTTTGACTGAGAGGATTCCAACAGAGCGCCTCCTCTGTAGGTAATCACATTCAAACATGCAGTTAATCATGTGAGACGTGCGATGGGTTCATTTGCCAGCGTCATTAAAATCATCATCATCATCATGTGTAATTAAAAATGGACGCTCTTCATTGGTTTGTGCCAACAGCTCTTTACAGGGGACTGATTATCATGCAGCAGAGGTCAGGAGACAAGCATCACAATTAGAGAAACACTAGAGTATTTCCTGAAATCTAGAACAGAATCAACACAATCCAGCATCTCTGATCCATCATGGACACAGAATCTTTTTCTCCTGCCTCTGCACTAAATACAACAGGCTCTAATATGGGAACAGAAATGCCTGTAGTACGTAATAAAAGTGTCATTAGACAATATACACTGCAAAACATTTGACTGTAAATTTCACACTAAATAACTGGTTGTACGTTTTGTGCCTTCATTGTAATTACTAAATACTTTTATAGTCAGTTACTGTAACTTAAATCTGTTTATTGTAACTTTAGTTATTCAATCCAATATTTTATTGAATAATATCATATGTACAGTATATTACTATGATGCTTCTTTTTTTACTGTAACTTCAGTTCACCATTATACTGTGATTTAGTAGTATTTTCCAATATGAACATTACTAGTATATTACTGTAATTATACACTGTTATCATGTATAAATACTGCATTTACCTGTATACATTACACTGCACAAAAATTACTTTACCAGCCTGTGAAAGGTTTATCAATATCTTTGAATTGATCTACTTTAATTAATTACATTTATTTAACTATGGCATTTTTTTTCTTGAAAATGTCTTTAAGCCTTAGCTGACAACAGTTTTTTGGTGTATTGTCCACACATATGAAAAGTATATTTTTTTGTCAATCAATTGATTATGTTAGCTTTAGCAGTGGACATCAAATCACAAAACAACGACAAGCAAGAAATGGGAAACAATTGGTAAAAAAAAAAAAAAAATTAAGGCAGCAAAATTCCATGTTTCAAAAGTAAACACCAGTTCTTCCAATTAAGAAGAAACAAAGCAAATATTCTTGCTTCAATTTAAGTTGATCGTTAAGTTGATAGGGGGATCAATTCAATTTGGATGACGTTGATTCAAATCAAGTGTTTTAATTTTACAAACCCCGGGGTTCTCAAACACAATGGAGGACACCGCAGTGTTCCTCGACCTCTGTGGGAAAAAAACCACAACATCACAAGCTTTACATTGAGACATTCAGATCTGAAAGTGGTCAGGACTAAAAACCTTTTGCAAAACGTGACGTGTTATATAACTATCTGACACCAGAGCTCAACTGTCATTAACACACAGACACCGTTTCTCTGGCAGCATAAGCGATTAGTTTGAAGAAATACTATAGCAGGCAAAGTTTGAAAGAATATAGACAACACTCTTTGAGTGTTACGACTAGGAAAAGGAGAGACTGTCTGCACACTGACATTATTTGGGAATGGAACATTTTATCCTGTCAAGTCCTAGCCAGCCAAATATCCATGGGAACCAAATAAACATCAACATATAAAAATTAAAAAGGTAGAAACATGGCGGTGCAAGATGGCAGAATTTGTTAAAGCATGACCCTATAGCCCAAATGACTTATAGTCTTACTTAAAGTCTTATTTTAGACTACAAAAAACACATCATTTTCATGTCAGTAAAGAGTAAAGATTAATACTCTCACCAGCAGTGAACACACAACTAAAATTTGGGATTGTTTTAGTTTGTTACTGGCAAAATTAAGCTGTACCATCTTATTAACATAAAGTTCAATATTTCTTCTTAAAGTTGTTTTTTCTCTAGTGAAAAACTTGCATGCCAAGTTTAATTTTTGTATATATATATATATATATATAAAAAATATAAATATTTCCCAGATATGGGGTTAGGGTTTTACTTTAATTTGTTTTCACAGTGTAGGTCGATGTTCACAATATAATTTCTTTTTTTATTATTTATATTTTCCTTTAAAGTTACTATCCTTTTATTTATAATTACAATTTAAATGTAATTAAATAATACAGAAATTGTAGCAAAACACACTTTATTGAAGTATATTCTACAGAGCTCCAGACATAACATGGGAAAGAAATACTAATTTGTGGCTTGGCATTGCAAGGAATCATTATTAATGGATAATGGTTACTCTTTTGTTTTCTTCAAATAATTGATCTGTCAGTATCTTCAGTCTGTCCTGCACCTTTTTTCCTATGCTTTCTGGGAGACCATGCAGAAGTGTGTGTGACAACATGCTGCATGCAGTTAAACGACAACAAAAACAATGTCACATCATGCTGTGAGGGAGCTTTACCCTGGCTCGATGGTGCACAAGGAAGGCAATTATTATCGTCACCAGACCAAGCGCTATGAACCCGTACTGCATGTACTCCATCACAGCAGGCAGAATAACCAGGTTTGTGTGGAATGTAGTGAGGATAGGTCCGTCTATATAACCACTCTGAAAAAGAATACATAGAACACTTTGTTTCACAGATTACACAATAAAGATTTGATGTGCAAAACTCTTAATGCAAAGACACACACTAACTTGTATAATTATTAGCTTCAAATCAAGAGCAAATGATTGAACCTGTGATAATTAATATATTGCAAGACAATCAAACAGCTGTCTAACTGAAGAAAACAAAACAGTCTACTGGCTAAAGGTAGCGTTGTTGTCACTGTTGAATGAGGACAATGTAGCATAATGTTAGCGTTAGCAACAGGCAGTGCAATGTTGCTGTGCAGACTAGGTCTTGGTAAATCTAATCCAAGTCCATGATTTACCAAGAGCTAACCACAAAATCCAAGAGACTAAATTCAATTATTCGCTTTGTTTGCTCAAATTGGAGTATTTTCAAACTTCACCACACAACATGGCGCAGTGGACGCTAGATGAAGTAGAGATTCTTCCAACATCTAAATGTATCAGAGATTGATCACTGTCGCCGTATACGTGCACCAATAGTGAAGAGACTGGATGAAGACGGCTTGACAGAAAATCTGATTGAAAGTTGAACTACCCAAGTCCTGAAAACATATCCGTGTCATCTGAAGACTTCTTCATACTTTATTATCAAATTATTCAACATGGCTCTAGCATTAGCTTCCATACAAGTCGCTGCAGAACCAGCAAGTATTCAGTGAGTAATGAGACATGAAAAACCATTTAATTTTCATATAATCCAAAATCCTTGCTTGGGCATTTAAATGCACATTTTCCTGTTGTCAGTCCTTGTATAACAGAAGGAAATGACCCCTGCTGGCCGTTTTATTGAACGTTATTTGACTACGACCATTTCATTAATCACATATCACTGGTCACAGTGAGGCCATTGACAGCGAGGACAGTTGTGACAAAAAAGGGCAAAGTGGCACTTGAATCTCTTGTCTTTGTTTAGATTTTTTGTTAAGTCTAATGCTTTAAGAGGCTATAGCAACTTCAGTCATCTATCATCTGTCTAGGGGCCAGAACAAGCAAAGGTCCACATTACCACTAAATCTGATATGTACGTACGTATTAACACACATGTAGAAACTTACCTCTTCAAACCAGATCATGGGCATCACCACCTCAGAAATCTTGCCAGTTTCTCTACAAGGACAGAACACCCAACTTCAAACTCCAAGGTTACACACAGCGAGTGACAAGAAAAGCAGGAAATGCCTACAAAGCCCTTTATACTGACCGACGAATAGATCAACACACAATACGTGACAAATATTAATGGCATGATGATAGCTTAGGGATTAGCTTCCTTACGTAATTCCGGACACTTTCTTCATGTAGAGGTTGAGCTGCAGACGGATGGACACGTTGAGAGGGACACCCGTTTGCTGGCAAGAAAATAGAGAAAAATACCTTTCTTACATGGGGAATAATAAAAAAAAATTGATGACAGTTTTGTTTGTTTACATTTCCGTCCAACTTGAGAAAAACATTATCTCACGTGACCAGAGAGAGTAAACAAAAGAAGGAAATCCTCATGTAAAGTGATTCCTTTTGCAGCCATATTTTGATGGTAGAAAAGGGGAAGGAAGACAGACGGCCATTCAGAATCCTTTAAGAGATTTTATGGGTAACCCAGTCATAACAACATCAGCATCATTTAACCTCAGAAGCAGGTTTACAGTGTGAGAAAAAAGGAACATCAGATTGACAGTGAATGGAAAGTGAGATATATATATATATATATATATATATATATATATACTGTATATATATATATATATATATATATATATATATAATTCGGAATTGCTATAGAAAGATTGTCATCTGTATATTCCAGACACAACTGTGAGGGTTTAGAGAGTACAGGATAGAGTATTGTATTTGTTAAGTTTCATGGTGGTGCATATGTGGTGCACATGGTGGTGCACATGGTGGTGCACATGGTTAGCACTGTTGCCTCACAGCAAGAAGGTTGCCAGTTCGGGGCTTTTTGTGAGTTTTCATGTTTTCCTTGTGTGTACGTAGCTTCCTCCCACAGTCCAAAAACATGTAAATGTTACCTGGACACTCTACATTGACCATAGGTGTCCTCTGCTGGACCATGTGGTAATTACTTCAGACGATGTGATCTGCTTCTAGGCTTTATATTTTCAATTAAATGGAAAAAAGTGAAAGTCATTCATTCATTCATTGTCTACCATTTTATCCTCCACATGAGAGCCGCGGGGCTGCTGGAGCCAATCCCAGCTGACAGGGTGAAAATATAAAGCTTAGTAGATCAGACTGTCTGAAGTAATTGTAACCACGTGGTCCAGCAGAGGGCGCTCTGGGTGCAGCTTGGGCTGGGGTCCACTTTGAATGCCCTCTTAAAAATGTACAATTTCTACTATTACTTTGTCTTTTTCTTATTCTTTTTGGGGGTTTTGGTCCTTGAATAGATCATATAAGTGGCAAGAGTCAACTGTTCAAGAGTTGAGGAGAATTAGTTTATAGCACAGGTTTGTTTTTTTTAGTTCTGATAAATGAAGAAACATTGTTCAGTCTCTTCCTGATCTTTACTTTTCAGTTCAAATCTCTGACCTCTGCTTTCAAACATGGCATTTTTTCCAGGATTCTTCAGCAGTTTCTAAAATACTCAGACCACAAGCCATGCCATGTACAATCCCACCCAGCATGTCCATGTGAGCCCCAAGGTTTATATTCAATCTGATGGGTCCCAAGATAGTTTGTTTGTGGTTTCTGTGGTGGCCCCACCTGTGTTTGCCCACTTGAATGTAACTGGCTGATTAGTTATGTGTTAAGTAGTTAACCAGGTGTACCTAATAAAGTGGCAAATAAGACTAAATTTGAGACAAATCCTACACCAAGTGATTTTGGTTCACTATTAACGTGATAACAATGTGCTAGATTCTCTTGTCTAAACGTTACTCATCATTAAACCTGGTGATTAAATATGGTTTTATGTGGATTGGCATTTGCACAGTCAAGGATTATTTTTATAGGGTTTTCTAACAACCCTCGTCTCATAACAACTGTAATTATAGATAAACTGCCCAATTTCCAATTACCTTATCACACACTAAAGGTTAAAGTGCTGAATCATGGCTCATCAGGTTACATCAACCTCAGTTATCCTTAGTGTTTGTAATTTATTGACAAGCCAATGTAATGTAATCATCGGTCCACTTTTACTGCGCTATCGCATGGCAATATAATCGTTATCGTTATCGTTATCAGCGAAAGCTGTGACTTAACAATAAGGAAACAAGCATGAAGGTTCAGTCCAGCACCTCTACGTTTACTTCATTATCAGCAGCAGATCAGAACGGACTAACAAACACCATGATAGTGATTATCAGTTCCGCTCTTTGATGACCTCGGACCTCTGTTCCGTGCACTGCTCATAGTATAAAAGGAAATAAAATGTATGAACGAACAATTCCACAAACTGTACAGCTGTACTGCTCTTTTACTTCTTTTAAAAAAACATACTGTGTATATATACTTATATTGTTATATTTTTAATAGTTTATATTTAGAGAATGTTTGTTGTGCACCAACGACACCAGAACAAATTCCTTGTATGTGTAAAATCGTACTTGGCAATAAAGCTTTTTCTGATTCTGAAACCATTAAATTCATTAAAGATAAAAAGAAATATATATATATATATATATATATATATAGATTCTACTAAGGGGTTTCTACATGAGTAACTGTTTTACAAATACACACATCATTTTCAAACAGCTTTAAAAAAGGTACAGTATGCAGGATTTTCTTTCACATTATTGATTCATAACTTTTATTTTTATCTTTTGTTTTTTTACTATTTTCTCACTTTGAAAAAAAAAAGAATGACTACTCAACAACCGCCTACACTGTAAAGATAACTAAAAAAAGATAAAGGGCCTAAAGGAGAGTGAGAAAATGCATCAATATCAGTGTAACATCTGTTGCTTATGAAAATAGTACACGTGATGAAACCTAACAATCAACTATTTACACCATACCATACAAAGTTTGCAAACCATGATATATAATCACTGCGGTACAGATGACCTCAATGACCCCACTACAGCAATCTGTTCTCACCTTCTGTTTGTTTTTCTTTCACCAGATATCATGTACAAAGCTCGTTATATGTCAGTGTTTTGTCTGAAGCCTTTAACTAACAGCACTCCATGTATGTGTTTGAAGTGTGTTCAGTTTCTTAAGAGAATAGCTTTGTCAATTCTTGACAAGTTTTTACCACAGCAATTAAATATTTTAACTATAATTAATATAATTTGATTAGTGGACTATTGTGATATCGCATCGATGTCAAATCCTGCAGTATTCGACACACCCAAAAAAAGGTAGGGAATCAGACTCCTAGTTACGTCCCCATTTCAAAAATAAGGTCTATGGCAGTGTTTTGTTTTTGTGTCTGTGGAGACACTCACGCGCTGATCAGAGCGATCCATTTTTATGAGTGCATGCAAAGCAAATGCAGAATTATAACTATCATAAACAGTAAACACTGAAACATTTTCACCCCAGACTTCTGTTCAGGACGTTAGGCGCGTTTAAAATGTGGCTGGATGACGCACCAGGGCCATAGTTAGGATAAGTTCATCTAAAAAGTTCATCTAAAATGTTCTCAGTGGTTTACCCATTCACTCATGACTCGTGTGTGTGTGTGTATGTGTTCATATCCTCCAGTGCACATGCCGTCAGTGATTCACAGCAGAAGAAGTTGCTGAATTTGATGATTTGGAATCTAATTTTTAAGCACTTATCAACTTTTAAATTCTTTTTTTCAAGACACAAATTAAAGTGACAGGATAAAGAGAAATTCATTTTTATGGGGCTTTTGGCATCTACAAGTATGTCTTAATGGTTTTTAAAGGTGAAGGAGGTGAGGGTCAATAGGCCAGTACTGCCCTTTATCTAATGAAAGCTGTCAGATATGAGGATTACAATGTGTCCTTTGTCTTTTTGGGTCAGTTTTGAGGAGCACTTTATTAAAAACCATTGCTGTGAGGCTATTCTGGCCTGTTCGCACAAATACATAATGCTGAAGTGGACTTTGGTCAGGGTTTAGCAACTTGAGGTCTGTATCATATTATCAGCAACCATCAGTCCACACAGGTCCACTGTGGTCAATACGACGTAAATGTCGCTGTCCACCAATGACCTCGTTATCACCTACGGACTTTATGCGGACATAGGGTCAGTATGTAGCACATGTAGCACAACTCTCTTTGGTGTTCTTGATGGTGTGCTCTTAGTTTGGCCAAAACTTTGCTACGGTAAACATGGAGGCTTTCATGAGGTTATGCAACCTACAAATGTACAACCCAAAGCTTGAAGAATACAAGAAGATACGAAGGAGGGCAAACCCATGCCGGGAAATCAACACAATTGGAATGGAATGTGAGATTAAGTGCACATGCATGCATGCTACACTGGGTCAAATATTAAAAAACTCGAAACTTCAGCCCATGAGAACAAGTGAAAGTACAAGGAGTTCAGGAGGACGCTAAACTAACAGGAGCAGCTAACGATAACTCCTGGGAGAGCTACGGTGTGTTGAGCTTAGTGGAGCAGCTTCAAGATGCATTCAAGAAAGCTTGTAAATTGCATCACTTCTGCAAACATACAGTACGAAGTCCACAAACTAATTAGCCGTCACTGAAGAGGAAAGATGTATGTTTATATAGATTAAAAACAGTCTTTTCAACTTTTCACAATGAAGCAAATACTTAAATAATCAAATAAAAACTCTTACAACTTGCCAAAAATAAGCTTCTGATTGGTGTGTGTACGACCCCAGCCATCAATAGTCAGACATGTAGCACCAACTCACAAAGACGTGTGTCATGTTCATGTGCGTGTACTCACTGGGTGAATGTCGATGAAGAGGCCATGCTCATCCTCATTTGGACTGAGGCCCTGCACGTAGTCCAGTAGCACAGGATCAGCGTTGTAGAAATGAGGATGAGAGATAAAGACTGGAGAGCCTGAAAAACAACACAGGGCTATTTAACACAGACACTGACAGCAAGACCAAATGGATGATGTGCAGTGGGCGACTCGGACATTAATCAGATGGTGTATTTCTCATGAGAACTCACCGAAGCGACAGCTGCTGACATTCAGCAGACCGGCCTGTCTGCAGGGGCAGAAACCTTCATTGGGGGCATAATCTGTCCCATTGGCAAACAAGGTCTTAGGTGCAACAAAACGATATAGTGGAATACCCTTCATCACTCCAGGGCGCTGGTAAACAAGCTCCATAGATCTGCAAAAAACATAGAAAACTCATTCTCATTTTAGTTCCTATACCCCTTGTCTCTTGAAATGAGTATTATTATCATCATCATTATAATACAATTATTCATATTTAATATTGTAATATTAATATTATTAAAAAAAATATATATATATAGAGAGAGAGAGAGAGAGAGAGAGAGATTTTTTAATTTTGTAATCAATATTAATATTATACAGAATTGCAAGTGTTTGAAATCTACTCCAATGATTTCAGTAGTTTTTCCACATGGATTTAACAGATGCCGTCATCAGCTGTTATTTTATCACTGGGTTGAGCTTGAGACATTCTTTTGACCCGGTCTGCAGCATAGCAGTCAGAAAACATTTTCAGCACCTGGAAATACTGGAGGGACAGTCTATGCTTTGACTCGCTTTGTTGTGGTTAGTGTAGCCATACAACAGGCTAATGACTGTAGCTTCAGTTTCTTTGGTTTCTTTCATTCTAAGATATATTTCATTAGGGGGTATGTGCCTACAGAGGGGGGTATGTGTCTACATAAGAACGAATGGATAGGGCTATGGCCAATCCCGGCTAGTGGATAAAATCTAGGCCTACAGAATGAGACAGCCCTACAAGAATGTGATACGTCATCACGTAAGCATATTGCTGGCGATACATGTAGTTGTCCAAAAAAACAACAATTTAACGGCTGTAGTTATACCCATCATCAAAAATTGAGACTCACTGAGAATCAGTATACCATATGCCTACACGTGAATGGAGGGGTAGGGCTAAAGACCAGTCCTATTACTCTAATATTTGGCCCCTTGTCTCTTGAAGCGGTTGAAATCTAGCCCTTCAAAATGGGACACCGCTTCAAGAACAGGACCCATATGACAGACGCTGGAATGGGATGGAACCATTAAAAAGACTATTAGAGAAAGACAACAAGATATCACTTACCTGCATGCGTCAGGGCTGTAAAAAGGCAGAGTTGATTCTTTTGTCATAAAAGGAGGCCACAATTGCCCAGCTGTTCCATTGATCATGTTACACTGGGGAGTTCTCCAGTAGTTCAGCTGTTAATGGAAAGGACAGTGGGGGGGGGGTGGTGGGGGGTGAGTAAGAAGCAGGAGTGATATAAAAGAAAACCCACAGGGCCGGTGATCACATCTCACCTCTGTCAGGCCATTCCATGAATCTACTTTATGAGCCTTCCTGATGTCGTTCTGCCCGGTGAAGATGGTGAACAGACCAGTGTTGGAGTTGTTGAACTAGATGATAAAAATGAACATATTTTATCTCCATGAATATGTACTGTAGTCTCACTCACCAGATGAATATGAGTTATCTGTATTATGGCTGACATCTGAAACCTGAACCATCTCTTAGTTATGCTGCTATAGACCTAGACTGCCGGGGGGATTACTGTGTGAACTTTGACCAGTGTGCGAAGAAAATGAGACGAATAACAAAAAAATAAATAATAATAATAATAATAATAATAATAATAATAATTAGAGTAACATTATCGCTCCCTCCATCTTAATCTAATTTAGATATACCAGTGTCAGAAGTGAGGAAGAGGATTATGATGACAGAGCAAATGATCTTATTGGGAATACATCTCACTCCACTCTGTAGCTGACTTTGCTCAGCCTGCTTACAACACTGGATTTTGGCCAAATTGTGTTACTTCGAGGGCTCTATTGCTTAGTTTCACGTGCTTTGTGGTTTGAGACATGTTCACGTTTACAAGCAGCAGCCAATTGCAGTTGTGGTAAACACAGTTGTGGTAAGCTCCATCAGTTCTTTCTGTACGGAAAGAAAATATAAATTATAATATAATATACATTTCCAAAGGGTGAACAGATAAACTTTATTAACTAATAAATGCTAATAACTGTCAATTATTTTTCTCAATTAATCAAGTACTTGTTTAGTCGGTAAATTATCAGAAAATGTTGAAAAATGTTTACGAAATCTAGAAATGATGATGTTCTTGAGAGTCTTGTTTTGTCCACAAACCAAAATGATTCAGTCTTAATGATTTCTTTGTTATATGGAGCAAAGTAACCAGAAAGAAAAATCTGAAAGATGCTTTTTAAATTTGAAAAAAAAACAAACACTCAAACCAATTAATCGATTATCTAAATAGTTGACAATTAATAATAGATTAATTAAATAATTGTTGCAGCAATTACGTAGACATAATAAAACAAAATAAACCTGTTCAAACACTCACTTCAGCAAAAAGGCCAAACTTTCCCGTTGAGGGCAGCATGCCAGGAAAGTATTTATTCAGGAACTCCACCAGTTCACTGTCATAGCCCCACATCAGCTCCCCAACAGTTTTGGTCAATAAGGGCCCCTCCTTGAATTTTTTGAACGTGGCGCTGATCATTAAGCGTACGAGGTACGGCTGGTTTTCCATCATTATCGCTGCACCCTGCAGAACACACATTGGGCAGATTGTAACAAAGCAGACCGGCTGCAGAGTTTGAGGCTCAATTCAAATGTGAGATGTGTGGGGAGTGAGTGGAAACCACGTCCTTACCAGCACCAACATGTTCGGTATCGTCACAACATCAGACTCATTCCCTGCAGACATGGAAGGCTCGAAGAAATACGATCTGTATTCTAGGTACGACACGGTATCATTGGGATGAAACGTGATGTTGTCTTTCTGAATGCGTTTTCTGAAGAAAATGAAAGAGAAACATGCATTGATATGATGCACAACTTGGTCTCTAATAGTCCAGCAGGACGTGAAGGCAAACCCTGAGGTTCAAGGTCCAAAGACCTTATATAAAGGTAACGTGATAAAGAAGACGGTGGCAGATAAGATTGACTGTAGATTAGAAGAAGACAATTTGACTTGAAGACTTCTTTGGCGCTGGAGCGTTCTGTTTTTAAGGTAGTGTGTAAATGCATCAGCACAAATTTGTAACATATGTAAATAAGATGTTAAATGACTGTATCAGACTGACTTGATGTCACTATATTGCCTTTACAGTGGAGTACAGTAGCAATAAGGTGTATAGTCTATTCATTTTGTAATAGGGAGGAAGTATTTTGGCAATACCATTTTATTTCTACAGTAATAACAAAGTTACAGCTTGGTAATAACATCAAACAAGACAAAGTAAGGATTAAGCAAGTATCTGTCATTACAGTTGCAACTTTAATGATAAGAAAAGTGCGGCCAATAAGGTAGGATGGAGGTAGATTTAGTCATCGGGGTGAGCGACCACACATTTATGATGATTAATGGTCTCACAATCACTGTCGCCCTATGTCAGCTGACATTGGCACAGCAACCCCCCGCGTCCCTCCTGTGGAGGATAAAGCGGTCGACGATGGATGGATGGATGGATGTTTTAACAGAGTTCCCACGCAATTCCCTCAAATTCAAGGACTGAATGTCCCCATAAGATGGGAGGGCAACTTGTAAGAGCCGCTTTGCAAACGGCGTCCACTTTTATTGATTTGCAGCATGCTCTACATCTCTGCACCACCTTTGTCATGTTCTTTGCATGTCCCATGCATCACGTCATTTGCTCTCTCTTTTGATTTTGATTCATTTGATTTGATTTGATCGGCCGCACATTTGTTTCTCTAAAATGGTAATTAAAATCACTGCACTGCTCACAGATATTGGTCGACCTCTACGTTTCTTATGGTTTTGACTGGGAGACAACATAAATTACATACTGAAGCCAAATCAGAGATGTGAGCATATCTTCCACCGGTCAGTTCTTAAATGTTATTTTACATTTTAAATTCTTGTCCTTTATTCACTTTTCTTTCTTTTTTTTCTTTTTAAATCAGACCTGTTATTGTTTGTAGTCTGTTTTTTTTTTTTTCATTTGAAGGCCTAACTAGAGACAGGAGTTGGAAACTAGCAATAGCTATAATATCTATGTGCAAACCATCAGTTACTGCAGCATTTACATTAGAGCTGCAACTAATGATTATTTTAAATTAATTGATTAATCCTTTGGTCTATCAAATATCGGAAAACCTTCAAAAACGTTGATGAGTGTTTTTCAAACCTGGAAATGATGATGTTCTCAAATGTCTTGTTTTGTCCACAAACCAAATGATTCACTTTTAATGAGTTCTTTGTCGTCCAGAGCAAAGAAAGCAAGAAAATATTCACATTTAAGAAGCTTAAACAATCGGAAATGTTATTTTAATCATGACAAAAGCTTCAAACCGATTCATCGATTATCAAAATAGTTGTCGAAATAATTTAGTAAATCGATTAATAATCAATTAATTGTTTCAGCTCTAATTTGCATAGCAGACTGAACTATGGTAATTTGCATTGTCCCCGCCAAATAAACTATATAATTAAATACAAATAATGTTTCCAGGTTTTCTTTTACAAAGCAAGGAAGATGAACTGTCAAACCATCTTGCAACACATGGCTGCGGGACAAAGTTTACTGATAGTAAAGTACAATACAGCAAAACCAGTGTGCACAGTAGACGGCTCCATGTGCTGTCTGACAGTGTGTGTGTGTGTGTGTGTGTGTTAATCATGCACCTGTACACATAAGGTCCTCGCTGCTCCACCATTGGCTTTTCTCCTTTCAGAAACTCCTGAGGGTTGAGGATGTTGAAAAAGTAGACCGACATGAAGAAGGGCACGGGGATGTCCCTCCACATGGTGTAGGTCATGTCATTATTTGGGTCAATCACCGTGTTCTGAAATAAGAGGGATGAGAAGAATACGCTAATAATTAATAAGCTTAACATTTTGTCACTGAAGAAAAAAAACCCATGATGCTGCAGTGATTTTTGATGTCGTTATTATTGACCAGCTTTATTTGAAATAATGTCCATCATTTGAAATGCTGCTGCAGTACACAGATGGACAGGGACAAGAATACTCCAACCCGTTTGTTGCATCTCAAAGCTACGGATGCCTGCATGTGTGTCACTTCCTGTGTGCGGCATGGGAATGTCACCGGGTGACACGAGATCTACACTACTCCACTATAAAACAAAGTCAGTCGTGTAGAACTGATGAGCTTTATGAGCTTTGTGTGAACTCTTTTGACAATTTAAAAGTTACTGACTACAGCTTTATTTTCAAGTTAATCTCACCTAAAAACTGCTGAGAAACTTAACTTGATGTATTTTCATGGAAATTCATTATGACGGGAGATCCAAAGATTGATATATAACAAAAAGTGGCTTTATAAAGTAATTTATTGTTTTAACAAACTTTAACAGACGCAGCCATTTACATTTCACTGTGTTCTTTTGTCAAACTGATCAGAAAATACAAATAAAATAAAACATCAGGTCCATATAGACCCTTTCATTGTATACAAACATTCCAAGCAGCCTGTCGACTAGTTCCACTTCTACTAAGACATATCACAGAATGAATATATGATTACACGTACAGCTGCTAACATTCAAATATAAGGTGATAGTTATGTCTGATATCCTTGTTTGTTTATTTGTTGCTGGTTTATATGATTGTAAAGTCCTGTAATTAATATTATTTACAGCAGAGCTCCAGTCCATTTCATGCGGCCACCAATTAACATCAGCTTATTCATTCATTTAGTTTTTGGTAAAAGATCAATTTTGCATCATAAAAAACAATTTCATCATGCAAATATATGTTTTTCAATAACACATACAGTAAATATCATCACAAACATCCTTGCGATATTACGCTGGAATATTATATCATCTTAATATAATTCGACCCACCCTGTGGTGATCAGTTGTTTACCACGTAAAGTTTGACCTTTTATTTCCATGTGACCAGCCCCCTTACTGACCACACTAGATGATCAGTGGCCCCCAGGTCATTTGAGTGAGACCCCTGTTTTAAATTTGCAATCATCCTTAAGGCCAAAAAGTGATGTGTAGCTGCTTTAGCTTGTAGCTGAAGAGTTTGGGCGTTTCTTTACTTGAAAAAAAGATTTGGTTTCACTGAGAGGGTTGCATTTATAAATAAATAAAATAAAGTAGGCCATTCAGACTTACAGATACAGGTACTTCAACAGGTCAAATGGGCTCAATCCCACGGAAGCACATTAAGTTTTGGGACTTAGCAGTGACACAACCAGCAATCTCATTATACGTCTAAATGATTGTACTATGATTATTTTGATGGTTGTATAAATTCAACCTAAATGTATTCCATCTCTAGCTAAAATGTCCTTGTGTGACAGAAAGTGTCCTCAAGTATACTCACCTCCTTCAGCCTTACAACACACATAGTCTGGTTTCCATCACTTCAGAGGACATTACATTGACTTCCATTCATTTCCTGGAGACTTACTCTAACCTTAACCTTAACTACTACTTACCTAACCCTAACCCCAACCCAACCTACAACATGTCTTTGCCCTTAAAATGTAATCATTTACATTATGTGGACTAGCTTTTTGTCCCCATAAGGAAGACAGTCCCCATAATGTGACTGAGTGGTCCCCACAGCCTGTACACACACACACACACACACACACACAGAGTTGCTTACCTTGACTATTTGGTCGTCGATTATTAACGGTCCCACGAACGTGAGGACGGTCCCGAAGACCACGGCCAACACACCGGCAACTATAAACCCTATAGCCACCCGGGACTTATTAATTGCCATGACTCTGACTCTGTCTGCTCCTAATAATCAGACACATACACACGCGCACGCGCGCGCGCACAGTGTCAGTCTGTCAGAGTCCTGCAGCGGCTTTGTTTATGTACACACACACACACACACACACACACACACACACACACACTCACTCACTCACAAACACACACACACACACACACACTCACTGCTAGTGACCACAACAGTGTCTCGCTTTCACTCGATAACGTCCTGTAAGAGTCCGCCGGTGTCTCGTCAGTATCTCTGATTCACACACAGCTGCTGACCTGTTTCTGTTGTTTATAAAGCTTCAGTCCCTGCCGGTCCCGCCCTCGCCGCGCAGAGGACCCTGGGAAATGTAGTTCTCAGACACGTCTGACTTTTGTTGACCTAAAACATCGTCCTGCTTCGGTTAAAGTGTTCAAATGTGATATAGCGCCACACAGCGCTGTCTCTTTCGGTAAATTGTGCTACTGGCGAATAGAAAGAAAAAGAGTGCATCCCACGTGAACTGCTGGATTTACAGCAAATCAAATTTGAGATCTAATCTGATTAGATTACAGTAGCATTGATTGCACAGCAGCTATCAATGTAGCACAATGTGCAAAGGGGTCAGAGGACGACAGGTGACAAATACAAAAGGATTAGTTTAATGCATAAAATATACAAAAAGTAACAGCATTGGCAATTAAATAAAAACTAAAGTCAAAAAATGCAAATACCAAAATAGTCATAGAAATAGTGATCCAATAAAACAGAATAAAAATTGGAAAATATAAAATACCAAAACAGGAAGAGAATTATCAATTAGCATTTCAAATAAAAATGGAATTAAGAATATAAAAATACAAAATCTAGTGACCTGTCCAGGCAGGGTGTGACCCCGCCTTTCGCCATATGACACCAGTGCCCCCCACGATCCCTCATGTGGACAATAAAGAGGTAGAAGATTGATGAAAAAATACAAAATACCAAAATAGAATTGGCAACAAAATCAAATTAAATTAAGAATATAAACAGCATATACCAAACTAGGTATTTAATTAGTGCATAGGCTAAATAAGGCTTAATATAAAGATCAATATAAATAATAAAAACTCTGTCCACACATAAATGAGTCTGGGTGAATCCACTAAAACAGCTGTTTGTCGTACTACAGTTTTAAATCAGTTAATATTGTTTCTATTTAAGATAGATATTAAGAAGTTGGTGGTGAAGGTCATGCTATAGTGTAAGACATCTGACAGAGTTGTCAGCAGCATGGCACTGGGCCATTGCAGCAGGACAGACTAGAGTAGGCAAGTGCACCTGAGGGCAGCTCTTAATTATAATTCAAAAAGGAAATTCTCAGGATGAGTCAATTGATAAAGCCTCACATTTAACCTGGGGCTCTCAGAATCCTTTCAAACAACTCTTGTGTCTTGTGTTGTGATGGACATGGTCAATGGTAAATGGTCTTTATTTATATAACGCTTTTCTAGTCTTGATGCAGCTTTAAACTACAGCTTTGCCATTCACCCATTCACTCACACATCTATGTGCAGTGCTTTTATCACTCATCTTTCATACACATTCACAAGCTGCCGACACAGCGTCAGACGCAACATGGGATTAAGTGTCTCGCCCAAGGAGGACACATTGGCATGTAGACTAGCAGAGCCAGGAATCAAACCCACAACCTTCAAGTTGAAAGACGACCCGCTCTACCACTGATCAGGCACATGCACACGTAAGGCCCAAGGGGGGCTTGAGCCCCTGCCCTTTTTGTGTGTTTTTTATTGAATAAATACATTCATTAAAAAGGTTTTCCATTATTTATTTTTGTTTTTTTTTGAATGTTCAATGTTAAAGTCTTTATATTCAACAATAAATAGCCTAATAATAAACCAGCATTTTATTGCTTTTTAGAACTGCAGCTGAATTGCATGTCTTCCAAACCTCAGTATTATGATCATGTGAATAAACTCATGTTGACAAAAAAAAAGAAATGGCAGTTACATAACACTCACAGCTACACGGGATACACAACTAAATAGTTTACTTTTTATAATTACTTTGTTTATTCATTTTACATTAAGTATTCTACATATGTGCACGTCCCTGTCACTGATGTTCCATTGCAACTGCTAAAGAAACAAAGTTTACTTACCATAAGTTTATGAGGCAGATAAAGGTCCGAGCCTTTATATTCAATTAGTTATGCAAGAGGAAAAATATATATTTTTTTAAATGAATACCTATGATAAGAGTATGGAAATAAAATGGTGGCTTACTTTAATGATTTGGTCCTTCATTATCGCTGGTCCCACAAAGAGAAGAACTACACCAAAAATCACCGTCAGAGTCCCTATCACTATAAATCCAACAGCTACTTTGGATTTATTGATGCGCATGTTTGCTGATAAAGATCAGAAGTGATGGAAAAGAAAAGAAAAATCTTCCAGTAGCTACTGAGTGTGCAGGAATATGACAGTGTGACTGTAACCTACAGATGATGAAGTGAGAGGGGTCCAACACAGTATTTAGACTGTGCTGACTCCGCCCACACTCACACTGAGGGGTGAGTGTGTGTGCACACACGCACTTCCTGTCCACTACCTTGCCCTAAGTTCACACAAATACGTGTGAGGTCATGCTGTCGTCAGTTGGCACCTCCATTTTCACTTTATGATTATTTATGCCTCTGTCATGATGAACACTAGACTTTCTTTTGTGAGCTGCAACGTGGACTTGAGGTTTTATCACATGCTCTCCATACCATAGAACAGCACCTGCAACTGTTGGCTAAATCAGTGGTTTCCAAAGTCTGGGTCAGGACGTGCAAGTGAGTCACGGGTCTTTTTAGAAAATGTTCAAGAAAATCAACTGGATTTGCTTCAAAACGTGTGAAGTTCTCCTGCAACAGGAGAACAGGGGTCATAAGCTGTGGCACCTACTGAGTGGAGACCTTCCACATGCCAACTTCGTTGTGCAGAATGTCTGTCATCCACCATCAAGGCTTTCTTGGGTGGTGGCCGTGGCAGGACGTCCAGACTTTTGGATAAAGCCGGAGCATCAGGTCCTAACGTTTCAACCATGTCGGCATGACTGTCTTTGAGTTCTAACCCCTTTTTCTGCAGATGTTTGGTAACACCATGGTACCAAATGTTGTTCATGTTCATAAAAGGTCTTCTACCCTTCTATTCATTTTCAAAGTCCTCAATGCAGTTAGTGTCATTGTAAAGGTTGAATTAAATGCATGCCAGTAAATGCAAGTTTCATTTCTCTTGCATTAGTCCTTCTTAGTCAACCTATGAACATTACAGCCCACCCGCATACCTCCACTAAGTGTGGACTGTTAGTGTGTCTGCCTTTCAGCAGGGTTATGCAAAAATTACCAAAATGATTTCTTTAAAAAATTGGTGGGAGGAAGATTTGCACATTTACAATAAATCTTTTGTAAATAAATAAAAAAATGTTGCCATATTTATTTGGTGACGCAAAAAAAATTGTCCCTGGCAATGAATGTGATTTTGCTCCTTTCTTTGTGCCCAGGCCATATTTCTCCCTGTTATTTTTGTTATTAAAAAGTCTATTGTGTAAGAATTGGTGGCCTCTAATGGTGAAATTGCTACTTTTTTTTCTTTCCTTTATTTCCTCAGCCATCTGCCCAAGATTTAAGATTTTTGGGCACATACCACACACCTTTCACAGTTATTACCAATTTACTTAGAATTCACACTAACGACTGGTTTCAGCAGATTTTAGACTGAAAGACTGGGGATCAAACATTTAGCGCCTGATGAGGGATCACACACCACATGATTTGTCAAATGAAGCCATGAAACGCTTGTTCAAACGCTAGTTGAAAGGGTAAACATCATCACCATCATGTTTTTCTTTTGTAGTTTTATTAATAATAATAATAATAAGAAGAAGAATAATAATAATAATACATCGTACTTATATAGTGCTTTTTTGGACAATCAAAGACATTTTACAAAACAAAGGACAGGACTGAATATAAAAACAATAGTAAATAGACAATTAAGTGTAGGCATTAATAAAGTTCCGTTTCCACTTGGCCAACGGCTGCCCATTGTTTTTGTTGTCTTGATATTCCCATTACTTCCCGTCGTCCTTGTCTTCTCACACTATTTCCTGTGTCCCACCCACTTTCTTTCATTGGCTGTTGGCAGCATGTGTTTACGGCTTGGTCAGTGTCAGAGTCGGCCTTGAAAAATTCAAACATATTTGACTGCACCGGAGGTCGGGTTGGGATTTCTGTGCCAATTAGCCATGCTAACTGTCCCTAACTAGTGCTGACTGGTGCAGGTGCAGACTCTGCCCAACTGTGAATCGTGGGTAAATCAGGCAAAACATCTTGTGTGTCCCCAGCTTTAGCCAACATCCTGTCAATAACTCCTCTTGCAGCAACTTTCATCCTTCTCATGCCTGACAAATTTTAGAAACAATTAAACTTTGTGCTTCCTGTATGGGTTCTGGGTGTTTGCTCAAGGAATTTAACTTAAGACCCCTTGGCTCACACATCCCTTTCCTATGTAGATAAGACGGAGGAAGAAACATAGCAGTGCAAGATGACGGCCTCCGTAAATCAAAGCTTTTGTCCGGTCCCTTTTCAACCAAGGACGTAGAAAACCATGTGGAGAAAAAATCAACGGCAAAAACCCAAACGGACCTGAAGCGACAGAAATGTTGTGCTGTCACTAAATTTAAAATGTAGTTCAAGATAAAAACAAACCGCCAATGCTGCTAATTTTGGATTTTAAATAAAAATGCCAACTGACACACATAGGATAAGTCCAAGTGTAATATTTCACTGTCTTGAAATAGTAGAAATAAACATATAACGAAAAGACAAAAATAGCATTTTAAGATTTGCAGTAATGTAGTTGACAGATGTGTAAATATCATTATTACATATTAATAGATGTTTCCATTCATTTGGAATTTTCTAAAGATTTAAGAAACATAGGGAAGATTTGATATTGGTCGGTAATTATCTAAAACATCTGGGTCGAGGGTCGTTTTTTTGAGAAGGGGTTTAAAGTTTGGGCCACATATCCAGTTAATAAGGTTATATTAATTTGATTTAAGATAGAGCTGTTAATGAAAGGAAACACATCTTTAAACAGTTTAGCTGACAGGTTGATGGTTTGGATGTGATCCAGAAACTGTCTAACTGTACACCTGCTTCTTCTAAAGCTCTTCTTCTAAAAGATAAATCAGTATCACTATCATGTCATAGATGTCAAATTTTCTTTTTCTCCCATTCTAGGGGTCTCCACAGTACTTTGGATGCAAACCTCTCATTTATCCAGGCTTGGGACTGGCATCAGGAGGATGTGCCCATGTGCATGGGAACCTTGCTCAAAGCCCTTGACTTGTCAGGAATCAACCCTTCAGTTACAAGTCAAGATTTCCTTCCACTTGGGCATCATGGGCTGCCCCGTCTCATACATGGTGAATTCTCTCATCTAAATTTACCGGGGGGGTCATCACGGTTGTTGAGGCGCATTATCTGGACCATGAATGTTGTTCCATATGATCGATGGAGAGATACAGTGTGAAGTATTCAGTACTCGTGTGGAGTCTGTGCATCTGTGTATACGTTTGCCTTCAGGCGGTGATCACATTGAACATAATTAGATACTAAATAAGTCCAGTCGTGACCACGACTTCCCCTCTCGCTGTAAAGATGCCTGTGTGACATGATTCAGCTGATTGAATGAAGCTCACGATAGAAAGAAACCATTGGACCACTGATGATCTTGGTTACCTCAGACATCTTTATTCATGGATTTGGTGAATTTGGTGGATGAAGAGGTCCTCTCTTACTGAACACGCACATGATCCCTTCACACATATTAAAGCATATGATGCCAACCACAGCCCCTCATCTGACTGTGCTGTGAAATCTCCCGTCCTCTGATCATTCTGAGGCTTTTCATGCAAGACTTGTGCTCCTTTCCACAAACACTAAAACGACACTTTCCTCACATGTCTTCCTTCCTAAATGCTGATGGGGGCATTAAATAAAAACAGAAGTATGAGCCATGAAGGCCCTTAAGCCGCTGCAACCTTTCCCTCAGTGTTCAGAGTCATGTGTTTCCAGTGTGATACGATGTGTATTTGTGAAAATGATGTCTTGTCTCACTATCATTGGTCGTCCAGGTGAAGCACGGGCTTCTCATATTACTCACTGATCTGCCATAAACACGACCATATGACAAGTGGCATCTTTGTTTTTATGTTTTATATGTTAATGTCGCACAAATGCCAGTTTAACGTTGGTATTTTTTATTTGAAAAAAATTATTAGAATTTATACTTTTTAATTCCTGTAGGGAAATTTCTATGAGCAGTGGGTGTTTTGCTTAGGGTACCCCAGCCTAATTGAGGGGGATTTGAACTGGCAATCCTCCGGTTACAAGCCTCGTTCCCTTGTCTACGGGCTCCCAAACAAACGACCCAATTCCAATTGCAGGATGACCTATAAACTGGTAAATGGTGTGTAGTTATTTAGCACTTCTCTAGTCTTGATGACCACTCACAGCTGCTTTACATGACAGTCCATGGACACATCGGCATGTAGACTAGCATCGAATGAACCCACAACCTTTGAGTTGAAAGACGACTCGATCTATCACTGAGCTAAACCTTTATTCAATAAAATGAAGATTTTCTACTGCAGGGGTGGCCAACCACTCAGAGACAAAGAGTCACATTTTTTACAGTGTTACTGCAAAGAGCCACACTCACACACACACACACACAGACCTCTAGTGTAAATGTCCCACACACCTGTGTTCGTCTTATTCAACAATCAGATTTCCCTCGTGCATGTGCACGTTTGATATTGAACTTCGGCGAACATGTGTACACATATAGGTGAAAAAAAAGAAGCACAAACACATCATTTGATATGAGCGTAAGAGCCACATGAGGCTCGGGAGCCACGGGTTGGCCAGGCCTGTACTACTGTGTTCCACATGAATTTACTCTGACACAGAAACACACATCTGACATTCTGACACTTGCCTTAATTTTCCTTTGAGAAAAACAGGTCTTATTATTTAGGTCTAGTTATTTCTATTGCTTTTTTTTCTTTTTATCCAGTAAAATGACTTCCCATGATGCAATTCTCTTTCTGGGCTCTACAATTGATCAGAAGTTCTACTCCATAATAATCACAATTCTGTGCTGTTCATTCACGTACATTGTAATAAATTCCATATTAATGCATTTTAATGGAAGTTGAAAGCATCTGTGAGAAAGTTGCAGCTGTTTTTTTTTTTATCATATACAGGATATCTACATTATGAAGTAAATATGTGTGAAAACAGCCTCATTGACAGGTTAACAGCAGGAGATTTATAAGAACAAACCTTTGCATTACCAGTTTACTGCAGGCCCAACATCTTACTGACCCTGATGTGAGCTTGTACAGACACAACACTCTGGTTTTTTATCCTGTGAGGAAACCAGAGGCTGTAATATGGTGAATAATCAGTTTGACAGCGTTTCCAAATCTTGATTAGTGCCTCCATTCACTCAAGGAAAAGACAAGCGTGTTTATAAAGCAGCTATTTGTCAAAGGCAAATACCGCTCGCAGCATCAACGCAGCCATCTTCCTGCACACGATCAGTCATGCAATTCTTTTCTAATGAAAATCACTTTTTCCACCATTGCCATGACACTGGCCCCCCTTCATCTTCCTCACTTCCAGTATGCATGGCTGTTAGCACTAACCCCTAAAATTATTATTTTTAGAAATCAATACATTTTCTTAATCTCTGAAGCAAAGGCTTAAAGGAACTGAATTGCAAAAAACCACACTAACATGCAGCTCACCACTGCTACATCAAAACCCCTTTAATGGGGCCCCTTATGACTGGTGAGCTGAGAAAAGGTCTCACCGCTCAAAACACACTGATGAACGTGAACCATGTCCCAGACTGACCTGTGAGTGACAGGAATGAGCCTCAGGTACATGAGATAAGATAAGATAAGATAAGATAAGATAAGATAAGATGTCTGTACCCAGAAGTGAGAGAAATTGTTCTTCGACAAAGCTCCAAGAATCACATTGACTCATGGGAAATATGGTAGGGGACATATTATTTTGGGAGAGTAAAAGACATCTAAGGATTTAAGATATTATGTTAAAGGTTGTTGTTGTTGTTTTGTGATTAGTATACACAAACTTTCAAAGAAAGAAAGAGAGGTCCAACTCACCCTTCTGGAGAGAAGTGTCGTCTGCGTCAAACTCACGCTGTTCACTGTCGTGGCTCCTGGCTGGTGGAACAAGCTCCCCATCGACATCCGGACAGCAGCAAGACTCCACATCTCTTTCGACTCGACTAAAACGACGATGAGAAAAAAAAAAAAGCTTTTACTTTTACATCGCACTTATGACGAGCACTTTATAGTTTGGCTTACTTGAAGCACTTACTTACTTGTAGCTCTTGTTTGTACCCAAATGTTGAAATGCACTTATTTGGATAAAAGCGTCTGCTAAATGACATTTAATGTAATGTAATGTAATGTAATGTAATGATCACAATATAGGGCCCTTAACCATTTACAGTCTAGAAAAACGAACTCTCCACGGTTTTATTTTGAAATTCGAGAAAGCAATTATTAAGCTTTTAGCAGGACGTTAACAGGGGTGTCATGATATTAATGTAATTAATCATAGAAGTTAATTCCAACATCTTAAACTTCATGATAAACTTTCATTCTTCATTTATAACGTCAGTAAATCAAGTTTTCTTGAGGAGGTTTTGGTCTCCATTACTAATGTCAGGTCTTCTTCAATATAGCAGGATTTCTATTTTGGTTTTTTTCTACAAAAATAGATAAAAATAGATGATAAAGCTCTGCTGGAAAATGAGAATGAGCCTGTGCAGCTGAGACATCACTGGACTGGGCTTGTGATTTAGACTTAAACTGTCTAAACTTTGGCTTAACTTCATAACCTCACTCTGGGCTGGATCCATTCTGCATTTTCCCATTTGTGTGTGTGTGTATTTTACTTTCAGCACTGCAGTCTCACCGCAGTAGACAAATTGTATTGACTTTATCTGTCCACCAGGTGTCAGCACCCACCCTCTTTTTGTTAAATGATCAGTGGAAAACAAACGATTGTCCCACTGAGTGCAAACCATCACTATTCAAGGCCACAAGTGTGCCTTGAATAACCCAACAGCCCCACACCATCACACCTCCACCACCATGATTTAGTTCTTCATCACAGTTCTTCTCATCCTCTCATCTCCTCAGTCTCATCTTCCTTTTATCTAATGTTCTTCAGCAGAGCTCAAAGTTCCCCAACCATTTGCTTTGTCGTCTCCTCGGTTTCTTTATCACAGTTCAAAGTTCTCCTTCATTCTAATCCTCATTCCTTAATCCTTCTGGATTCCTCCTCATCAAAGTGATCGAGAGAACGCCAAGAGTGTGCGAAGTTTGCATCAAAACAAAAGATGGCTCCGTCAGTCAGGTGTGATCATCTTGCTTGACGGAGCCTGTTTTCAAACAAACAAATGTTACATTGTTTCTGTTCACAAAGAAAAATCACATCTATGACAAAAAGAGGTTACAAACTGCAGCTTTAAGTCATTTTAGCTCTCAATGTAACGAAAGGCCTTTGAGCGAGTGATGGAAGGATAAAGCACACGTCAGCCTCTGTAATACGTCCTCACACTGGAGACATGTTGCGTGTAGATAATTGTCCCGCCTCTATGACATGGGAGCGTCCTGTGGTTGGTGTGTGCTGTCATGAAAAAGACCTGCATCTCCATTCATTAGTGAGTCACAGTGACACAGGTTAGACACACCTCATCGCTGCGACTCAACCGACTGGACTGCTGCCGTTTACTGTGGCTGCTGCTGATGAGCTCTGATTTTCTCCCACAGTGCATGTGCTGCTGTTTAAAGACAAGTAGACAAACTTTAGGACAAACACACGCTTCTCCATGGAGATTGAAAACATGGTGGCAAACAGTGCTCTTATTAAAGCCAGGGAAGGTAAGAGATGGATTATTTTTATGGTTTTCTTTACAGAATCACGTGTAAAAACTTCAACGTCTCACTCTTTAAGGACTCGATGAGACGTTGAAGACAACAAGTGTGGTGGGATGTCACATGTGACAGGTGGTCACTGAGCTTACATCATTTGTTTGTAAGGAGCGCAGGTGCACTGCAGCGCCGGTCATGTTTTGGTTGGGTGATGTGAGGACAAAACTGCGAAAATCTGAAAGACGAGGGCTGATGAAGCTGAAACTGGCCACAGATTTGTCAAGTAGACCAAGTTTTGTCAAGTTTTTCCTGAGCTAATTAGGAAAGCCTTCAAGAGAAAAACAAATACGGACTAAATTGACTCTTCTGTTGGTTGTCGTCAGAAGTCTAAAACTAAACTCCTTAAACTCTTTAAATCAGGTCTTACAAGTTGTTTTGTTTGCCACAGCGTTTTGGAATAATCAGCTCTTACCTCCAGCATATTTTTTTTATTCATTTCATTTTATTCAGACCTTCAACTGAAAACAGCTTTAATTCAAATGTCCCTTCAGTCATTTATCTGCTGCTCTGCTCTCTCTCAAGTGTTTTCTGTATATCCAGTGTTCTCTGAGTGTATATCATCATTATTTTCATGGATAAATCTGGAAAATCTTTCATGGAACCCCTCGCAGTGAGCCACAGACCCTCAGGCCTCCCATTCCAGGACCACTGGAACATACATTTTTTTAGATGAATCCATACTGGTGTCATTTCTCTCTTAGTTTTAGCATTTCTCGGTTTATTTTGTCATGTGTGGTAAAGTCACGTTATCTGCTGTCTGACAAAATGAAAGGAAAACCAGACTTAAATGTGCTGTTACCTGTTTAGATCTTATCTTTAAGAGGCAGTATGAAAGTTAGGCTGTGGGGTAATGTGGTCCCACAAGCTTTGCATTCCTGTTCCTGGAGCTATTAATAGTTTATGCACTGTAGACGAGAGTGCATTGTTTGAAACCTGAAGGGCCGGGCACACGCTTGCACACATGCATGTTTATGACACTCTGCTGACGGATGTGTCAGGCTGAGGAACTTTGTCATCACTTGGGCTTTCATCATAAAATATCACAACATAAGAAGTTTTTTTTATTGTCTGTCTGTCTGCAGGTGGAGGGGGTAAAGGCAGAAGCTGGAAATGGAAGGAGATGCTTCGCTTTCCTCACATCAGTCACTGTACGGACCTGGCTATGAACATTGGTGTGTGTGTGTGTATGAGTGCATTTATTTTGCTTTGTTTTGTTTTGGGTGGGTGGGGGGGGGGGGGTATTAAGCTGCTGTAAGTGAACATTTTCTTCCAATTTTTAATTTGTGTTTGAAAAAACACTAAATACAGAAGCAGAATTTCAACAAAAAAATTTGAAAAACCACAAAAACGTTTTTTTCATACCCATGTAAAAGTTGGCTTATTGACAAAAAGCAGGCAAAAATAAGTGCAGTGTTGACAACAGATTTAGCAAATCATGTAATCATGTGACCAAAGTGTCACTCGAGCTTCCACATTATCATAATCACAATGTGTGGACTGAAACCACATCACTCCTAACCCAAGAAGCAAATATTAAAACAATACAACACAAAATGACCTCATCAGGTTCTGAATTCATAGTTTTTTTTCTGCAAAGACCCACTTTGCTCCTCTTAGTGAACCTACAGCCAGTAGTTGCTTAACAGCAGTGGATGGAAGAACAAAGAATTTTGCCTTTTCTTTCACCAGTTTTTGTGAATTTATGCTACGTTCCATTTGTAGTTGGAACCTGGAATTTCCAAGGTCTTAAGGCCTTGACAGACTCCACAAGAACACATTTTTGTTCTCTGTTCTTGTGGAGTCTGTCAAGGCCTTAACACAGAGCAATCTCTAGGGGAGCATCCCCCCCAGGTCCGACTTCCCAGTTCCGATGTAAATGGAACGCAGTACTAGTCTCAGACTCTTACAGTAAATCTAGGAGAAACTGTTCTAGTACTGTACAGAACGTCATCCAGTCGGGATGCCAGAACTCCACAAAGAGGCGGTCCTCTGTTAGACGGCAGTGAATTATCAGCTCACCGAACAGGTTCATGACAGGAAGGAGGACGGCAAATTCAAATAGCAGAAAGTCAAAAGTTAGTAAAAGGATAAGATTAGTGACTGAATGATTACATGATCTGTGTCGATGCGTGATTTCAAACCAAGTTTTCTTCTTTTCTTCCACAGAACGAGATTACTACAGTGTGTGTGTGAGGCAGCCTATCGGCAGAAGACTCTTTCAGCTCTTCTGTCGCAGTCGTACTGATCTGCAGAACTACATGTCCCTCCGGGATGCCTTGGTACTCCATCACTTCTCTAAATGTTTGTCAAAGACAGTGATTTTGAGACATATTGACTGGTCAATAGCCGTCACATCTGTGGATTTAAAGCTGTGTCATTTTACATTATTATTCTGCCTCTGTTTGAGTTTGGTCTTTGCAAACACAACAGATGTAACATTATTTATGTGAAAATGGGCTCCGTTAACACAATAAGTAGAGTTCCTACACCTTGGTTGACATCAAGTTCAAGTACTTCTCAAGGACTTTCCAGGACCAATTCCCTCAAATTCAAGGACCGAATGTGGTGACACAGCTTTTAAGAGCCGCTTCGCCCATGGCGGCCACTTTTATTGATTTGCAGCACGCTCTACATCTTGGGCAAAGCCAGTCCTCGTCATTTTCTTTGGTGAGCCTGAACACTGAATGTTACTCGCTCATCGTTCTGCATGAATCTCACATCAACAGCGGAGAGAGACAATGTACAGTGGCCACAACACCACCAGCAATTATGACTTGACATAACCTCTTTCTTGCACAAAATTAGATTTTCAGGGTGATTTTCAAAAAACTCCAAAACATCTGCCTTGAACGGTTGGGGTAAAAGGAAAAAAAATGAAGGACAGAGGGAACAAGGAGAGGGGACAAAAAAGGGGGGAGAGATCACGAGGGGCAACAGGAGACCAGGAGTTGAACAGCTGAATTATGTTCTGTGTTTGATAGCACAACAGTGTAATCTAGGGGAGAACTAGAATAAACTCTGGAGGTTAGTGTCACATCATACTGTGATACCCAGTCCATGTGGGACCCATAAGGGTTATATTAGGTCTGACAATATGGGTCTGAAGCAGGTTTATCTGTGGTTGTGGTCTGTGGGACACACTCTGTTTTGTTACATTTCTTTTTGGTCTCTTTTTAGGACACGTTTGAGACCAAGGCGGACGAGGACAGGAAAGACTTTGGCATCAACATCATTCAGAGATTCCTAACGAGTCAGGTCTGAAAAATGCATGAAAAAACTATTTCCATTGCTTACACTGAATCATGTTTATTAGACTGTTTCTTATTGAATGCATATGAGAATATGTAATAACTGACACTACTAAAGTGTCAGTAATACAAGTAAAGTTTTGACCTGGAGTTTCATTTATATTAATGTCGGATCATCTTACGTGATTTTCGTATTCCTGTAGCAGCCTCTGCATTAAAACCACTGGAAGCTCAGCTTTAGTTGTTCTCTATGGGTTTTTCTCACCGTTTGGACAAATGCAACAAAATCATCACACCCAGGGAAGCTCAGCTTCTCTGGGGGTCAATGAAGCAGTGGGCGGGCACATACACTGGGCTTCTGCATGATGATTGGAGGAACTTTCTGAAAGGTGGAAACAGTTTTTGATTGACAGCGTTGCAAGAACATACAAGACATTGGAGCCTTTTCTGCCTCAGTCCTGTGTGGATTTTGCCATGAAGTCTGCAGAGAAATATATGTAATAACTGACACTACTAAAGTGTCAGTAATACAAGTAAAGTGTTGACCTGGAGTTTCATTTATATTAATGTCAATAATCTGGACAACAATTCACCAAACTGTAGTAGATTACCAGAGTGTCAATAATCTGAATAATGAATGATCAATATCAAAGTATCAATAATCTGAATAATGAATGATCAATATCAAAGTGTCAATAATCTGAATAATGAATGATCAATATCAAAGTGTCAATAATCTATAATAATGACATAAAGTGTCAATAATCTGAATATAAATTATCCAAAGAGTCATTAATCCTCCATGTGTCCTCAGTCCAGTCAGTGCATCCCTATCCTGCTGAAACATGGAGAAAGCTGTATTCAGAGTATGGAGGCGGATCCGTGTGTGGATGTCTTTCACGAATGCTCCAAGTGAGTCCAGCTACAAGCTGCTACTAACGCTGTGTGTACCTGTGCATGTGTGTGTGAGAGAACAATGATGACATTCTATGTTCACTGGATTAGAGACCTGCACAAACACCTGAGTGGAGAGCCCTTCTTCCAGTACCAGGACAGCATGTTCTTTGACCGTTTCCTGCAGTGGAAGATGTTGGAGAGGTCAGTGTGTGTTAGGCCTGTCAATTCATTTTAGACAAATGTATAATGAGCCGTAATTCATTATCTCTACATGGGTGCTGGAGCCAATCCCATCTGACCAGCGGCGATTGCTCTAAAACAATAAACGAAGCTCAGCTTCCGCTAAAATGTCGTCATGTGCACTGTATTTACATAGAACGTGATTAGAACGCGTCACTAGTTCATTTAGAATCAGCTGTTTATCACGGACGACGGATCATCTTACATGATTTTCGTATTCCTGTAGCAGCCT
This sequence comes from Solea solea, assembly GCF_958295425.1. Taxonomy (NCBI): domain Eukaryota; kingdom Metazoa; phylum Chordata; class Actinopteri; order Pleuronectiformes; family Soleidae; genus Solea; species Solea solea. Next base: position 1,763,856 of record NC_081152.1, on the reverse strand, counting down.
CCACATTAAAACCACTGGAAGCTCAGCTTTAGTTGTTCTCTATGGGTTTTTCTCACCGTTTGGACAAATGCAACAAAATCATCACATCCAGGGAAGCTCAGCTTCTCTGGGGGTCAATGAAGCAGTGGGCGGGCACGTACACTGGGCTTCTGCATGATGATTGGAGAACTTTCTGAAAGGTGGAACCAGTTTTTGATTGACAGCGTTGCAAGAACATACAAGACATTGGAGCCTTTTCTGCCTCAGTCCTGTGTGGATTTTGCGATGAAGTCTGCAGAGAAATAGTGTGAAATAAATGTGTGTTATTTGTTTGCCAATATATCCCATTTTCACTTGTACATATACACTGTAAATTAAAACACGACTATAACATTTCAGTTTGACATAATTATCACGTTTCCTTGTTCTAGCTGTTCTTTTGCAGAATTGAACAGCAAATTTCATTCACTTCTTAATTAACACTTGTAACTAGTAGTAACCTCTAGTAACCTCCAGTTCTGAAGAGGCAAGTTACTTTTCAGTTTCTACTCATTATTATTATTATTACCACCACTTATTTTTACTAATATAAATATACATACATTTATTTATTTATTCATTCATTAAATGTTTACATCATAATTTCAATGAAGCAATTAAAAAATGCCATTTTAATTCACCATTATTATTATTATTATTATTATTATAATATTCTACTTTTAACTAAAATAACTCGACCATGTCAATTCACTTGACCGAACCCGCCCCAAGCTTGATAATCGCTTCTGGATTTTTGTTCGAACCGAGAGGTCCCAACAGTCTGGGGTCGAATACACATGCTCTATAGTAGGTGACTCTACAAGCGCCATCTGCTGGATCCTAACAGCTACTACTTTAAACAGTCTTAGGTGCTTATAGGACTGGAGCATGCACTTCAAGCAGGTCATTACAGCTCCAAACTCTAAAGTTGCACCCCAAGTTTGAATTAATATTGAATTTTGAATAAATTGTGACAGCACAAGATGGTGTGTGTGTGTGTGCACCATACACACACACAAACATGGAATATGATAGACAAGCAGTTAGTTGTGGAGCTGGTTTATCTTCTTGTACTTCACTGCAATTACTGTTGACTCAGTGCCACATTTAGCCCTTTTCCACATTTAGACTTTCCTTGAGTATGCATAATTGACTGAGAATGAAAACAAGTTTTCTTTTTCTTCAAGGCAGCCCATCAGCAAGAAGCAATTCAGACAGTACAGACTACTGGGGAAAGGAGGCTTTGGAGAGGTAAGAGGTCACAGTCACTTCCCTTTAACCTTCAGAATCAAAGCGAACAATGTAGATCAGTTCAAATCCCCAAACATGCGTTAATCTCCAACTTAATTAAACAAAGAACATTTCTCAAATCTCAATACCGAACAGAGGATTCTGGTGTATTGAGCACTGAAAACTGTGCTGTCGCCGATTCACAACCCGCTCAGACGGATTCTGTTGTGCTTCGGTCATGCAGGAAGTACTGAACGATTCTGTGAACAAAGCTTTTTAATTAACTGATTCTAATGATTCATTTACACCAAAAACAACGTTGCAGCAGTGCTATGACAATCCCGCCCAAGTTGAGGAGGAACTATGTACGGTGGTCATGGAAAACGACATTTTTGGAGTTTAAGATTGCTCATTTGCACATCGCTTCTGTTTACTTGTTTAATTCAAGTTCAGTATCTCTAAACTCAGTGTTTCACTTTGAATATCAAAGTGCAACTTAATAAGAGGCCACTTTTGTGATTTCATTTCCCTCATTTGTATCAATAATGGTTTCACCAGTAAGCTGCCATAATTCAAACATCATTTGCTTTTGATTCTGAGGACAGATGTGTCCATTTTTCCCGTCTTTGCGGCTCAGGTGTGGGCGTGTCAGGTGCGGGCCACAGGAATGATGTACGCCTGCAAGAAACTGGAGAAAACCCACGTGAAGAAGCGACGAGGAGAATCTATGGCTCTGAACGAGAAAGAGATATTGGAAGGGCTGGACAGTCGATTTGTGGTGAGATGACAACCTTTGACCTCTGGCTCTTTGTGTCCTTGCTGTAACTGGTTTCCGTTCAACTTTTGATAAAATGGCAAATATTTTGTGTCTTCACCACAGAAGGCTTAAAAATAAGAACAATTTCCGAGGAACAAGTCATTTTTTTTTAACTTTACTGAAAATCCTCTTTTGCAGTGAAGTCACTACAATTTAATATTTCAATGAAAAATCCTTGGTTGGTTTTCTGGCTTCCATTAAAATGCATTTATATTATTACAGTAATATTTGCTTCTTACAATTACTTTAATTTTTTTTAAAAGATGTTTATTTATGCATAAATCTAAAATATCTTCAAAATAAACAGGTTTATGGAAACACACATTGACATCACTAACTGTTGCATTTTTCATGTGTAATGTTTTTCCTGCCATTGAGTTAGTGCAGACTCTTTCACTTTCATTTTGATTATTCATCAGGGTAGAATGTTGTTCTGCTGGTTAAAGGGATAATTCAGCGTTTGTGTCTTGTTCTAATGCTGCGCTCACAATAAACGCAGTGTGAATTTCTTGAGCGGCGAGTTTACATACAAAGTCAATGCAGAGACTTCTCTTATCTTATACAATGCCATGAAAACCAATCAACATTGAGATTCTTGGACTGATGTCTCCTCTGTGTGATGGCGCACAGGATTTGTCAGTTTGAACAACATTTTTCCCAATTTGTCACCGTTGTGGTCACAGAGCTGGTTTAGCTGCAGTCTGTCGCTGTCTTCCTTGATCTCTCAGCAGTCTGCTCTTCTTTCTGTTTTTGTTCTTCTCTACTTCATTTCCTCATATTTTGGAATTGAAAAAAAATAAATTTCCCATGTGTTTGTGCACCGAGATTTTACATCATTACAGCATTTGAGAGAAACAGTTTAAAGTATTAACTTCACAATTATTTACTCTGAAGTTTATGTTTTTCCTATTTCCAGGCTTATATTTGAGCTGACAATATGGGTCTCAACAGGGTAATTATTGGCTAAGATTCATGTGACTAAGAGGAAATCAGGTTACATTATAGTATAGTATAGTATAGTGATTTAAATGGAAAATCATTCATAAATTATTTACCTCTCCTTTACATTCTGAGGCTGTTCCATTGGGTAAACTCATTTTATTTTATTTTATTTTATTTTAATAAAAAAGTATCATTCACTAACATACCTTAGCATGACACATCTTTAATTCCAAATTTGATCTCGGATTTGTTTCTTAATTTAATCTATAAGCTTGTTTTGTACTGAATTTCATGTTATTTGACCTCATCTGGCCACTTACTTGGACACAGTTTTTAAGTAACTGTAATTGAGTTGAGACCGCCAGTCCAAAGCTTCTTCATGTTCATCTTCATTTAATGCTTCAGCTCAAGACATCAATACTTAACAATTCCATGACATCTTTTAAGGCAAAATGTTGGATGTTGTAAAGTTTGGGTAGTTTCAGTGGGTGTTCTTATTATAGAAAGATAAGCAGGTGTGTGTGTGTGTGTGTGTGTGTGTGTGTGTTCGTATTGGTCTTTTTATGTGACTGGGTGACACTTAAGGCTCAATGCTTTTTAATCATCACTGATCCATGCTGTACATGCACTCCCTGGCTCTCCACTTAGGTGAATCTGGCATATGCATATGAGACCAAGCACTTCCTCTGCATGGTTCTGACCATGATGAGCGGCGGGGACTTGAAATTTCACATTTATAACATCGGCGAGCCGGGCCTGGAGAGAGCCAGAGTATGTTTCTATGCTGCAGAGGTCTGTTGTGGTATACTTCACCTCCACCAGAAGTCAATAGTATACAGGTCAGTGTATTTTCACATTGGTAATGCATTATGACACAAGGTGATAGAAGGGAGGGGGGGGTTGTGTGGTAGTATGAGATAACTGAAAAAGTCTGTCTAACAGAAAGATAAGATGTAGAAGATATTTACGATGTTATAGACTTAACCAGCTGTTGATTTTATCATGTTAGCCTTTTGTTAAGTGGCTCAAATCAGTTTTTTCACAAACAATGCATCTAATGACACATTTCCATTATACAGTTCTAGCACGACTCGGCTCGACACTACTCGGTTTTTTTTGCTTTCCCATTGGAGATAGTACTGATACCTGCTCTGGCAAGGCTCCAAGCGAGCTGAGCGGATACTAAAATGTGATGTCAACAGACTGCCAGCCACTGATTGGTCAGAGAGTGTTGTCAATGGAAGAGTCAAGCGTGTCGTTCTACACAAGAATCCAACTGATCAATGCTGAACTTTAGATCAGTTAAAAATACTTCAAAATACTAAAATTGTGTTAATCGCCAACATTTAGCAAAGGAAATGTCTAAAATCTTCATATTTAACAGAGGAGTCTGGTGTATTTAGTGACAGCACTGTCGAAAGGCGGCGATCGTGAGCCCCAGTCACAAGCACGTTCAGGTGTATTTCAGTTCAGTGACTGTGTCGGACGGAGTCTGTGCTCCGGTCATGCAGGAAGTACTGAACGACTCTGTGAACAAAACTTTTTAAATCATGTGATTCTAATGATTCAGTTACACCGTAAACAACTGCTTTGCCCGTCACTAGTTTGTTTTTGTGCCGCGTATAAACCAACATCACTGCAGTTCCGTGCAGCCGCGCTATGGCGACTCCGCCCACGTTGTCGAGTTATTATAAAGTAATGGAAAACGACATAACTGATAGCAAACCAAACAGAGTCGAGCCGAGTCGTGCTGGAACTGTATGATGGTCAGTGTCAGTGAAAAAAACCGAATGATCACTTTGACATTTTAATGGTCACTGAATAAACTGTTGTTTTACAGAGATCTGAAACCAGAAAACATTCTACTGGATGACAATGGTACGTACAGCCACACTTAACACCCTTGGTTTGTTCTTAGCTTAGTGTACAATAAGAGATAAATGCCCCATAATAACCTTGAATCAGATCACACATTCCATGCTGTGCAGAAGGAACATGATCAAATATTTTCACAGCACTTTCTGATGCGGCTATTTTTACCCCTTAAAGTAGTTGGAATGAGATGCACGATAACAGTTCAAGTTCTGCCAAACGTGGCCAATCAGACATGTCTACCAAGAAGGAAACAGTTGCTGGTATTTTGACATGAGTGCAAACAAAGGCAGCTTGAGGAAGTGAAAGGCTGAGTGCATCAGGTGTGGTATCTATTTTAAGAAACCTGTTCCTTCACAGGAGCCGCCTTGTTTTACTTTTTTTCCTCTTTGTGTTTACAAATCCAAAGAGCTCAGGGAACGCTGTGCACACGTTTTGTATTAACTAAGCAAACTATTTTACCACCAGAGAAGCCTGAGGGAAGGGATGTACAGTCCATCAGGCTAAAGAGAGTCATAAAGGCAAATATGTCAACTATGAAACCAATTCAGTGGATTCTTTCCTGCTTGTTTCTCCACAAAGGACACATTCGCATCTCTGACCTGGGCCTGGCTGTGAGGCTGTCTGAGGGGAGACTGGTGCGAGGCAGGGTGGGCACACTGGGATATATGGGTACGTACCACACTAATGACACATCACATGAATGTCCAGCCAAAGTCGAAAGAGAACCATGAGTCTAAAGCAGCACTAGTGCTGGTACTGTCTGGTACACAGTACTGACACTTTTATTTGTGTACTCCTCACAAGATGCCGTTATTTCTCCGTCCAATTCATTATTATGGCCCAGAATAATAGTTTTTCAGGGTGCACTACTTGATGTTCACTCATTCTCACAAGAGTCTAGCGTTTGTATCTAGTGTCTAATTATAATTATTTATTGTTAAAGAAGAACAATATCTATCAGGCAGATGATACACCAAATAATATGGACTGTGTGCTTGACACTTAAATAACTGTTGGATATGTTAAGGATAATCTGAATATACAAGTTGTAGGTCCAGTTTTTAGTTGTTTTGATATAGACACAATATTTAAATACATAAATAAATAGATCTTCTGGTATTTTTAATTTACTGGAGATTTTCATAATTTTGTGTTTAAAGATTTCATAATACAGACATACATGCTTCATATGGATAAGGGGAGAACTTGGCACTTTTTTTCCCACTTCAAACATTGTGCAACACAGTGAGTAACATGTGTTTAGGTGTAGGCACCTGGTTACATCACAGCTTGTCCTCAGAATGTCAATAACCTCTCCATAAAAACACCCTGGAATATTCCTGTAACGCCACAACTGACGTTTGCTTCTTGGCAGACACGACTCATTCACCCTCTCACCCGTTCTGTGGATAGGTGAGCACCCCTACCCTCGAGTCTATGCAGATCTTATTTGCTGACTGCACATTCTCCCTGTAGCACAACATGTTCCACTTGGTAGCACGCTCTTGTTTTGGAAAAAATAAACAATTAAGCAAAACGACCAGGGTTTGCAACCCGGACCGACCGAGGCCCGGTTTCCTCTCACAGTCCAGTGTGAATGGTTGTGTCCAGGCTGTACCAAGAGACTTTCATGCAGAGGATAAAGCAGTAGACAATGAATGAATTAAACAATAAAGAAAAGGGTAACTGTGGACACTTCCTTGGCGTTATGCGAGGATGTCCGCTGGTATCTCATACAAGGACAAACCAACGGGCGATGAACTCCAGGTGAGAAATCCCAGCTACTAGAATGGAACACGAGATCAAGCTCACTCCTCACCATATTTCTACAGCAGGCTGAATTGAGGAAAGTGCATTTCACACTTTGAAGTGGAGGTTTACGATGCAAACAAAGAAGAACAGCATCCTTTCCAGTATGAAAAGGCCACTGTAGTTCCCTGACACACTTGGGAAAGGGAGGGGATGAGTGGAGTCCTCAATCTGCAGTCTCACCTTTAGATGTTACTATTTCTTACTCAATGGTCCTTTAAATTAGATCATTATAAATGATGATGACCTTGTAAGACTAAAAGATGTAGGCTAACATATGTTAGCAAACTAGACAGCATTTCTCTTACTTATATTATATTAATAGTTCTTTGCATTACGATGATCACAACAATGAAAATTCACCTCATCACAATGTGCCATGCACTCTGCAGCAGAGCAGACACTGTTTTTATTGATCTGAACATTCATTTCAGCTCCAGAGGTGATCAGCCACGATCACTACGGCATGAGTGCAGACTGGTGGGGCCTTGGCTGTCTGATTTATGAAATGACTGCAGGACAGCCGCCGCTCAGGGCCCGAGGAGAGCATCCAAATACCTCGGAGATGGAGCGAAGGATAAAAAAGCAACAGGAAGAATATAATAACAAATTCAGCCCTGACGTAAAAGACCTCTGCTCTTTGGTGAGTGCTCAAATGATTGCTTATACGCGACATATTTCATGCAAGCACAAAGTGGGGCTGGATATCATCAACTGATATGCAAGATCTCCTTCTTTTTGATTACATTTATAATTTGATTTCATCCAATCATTGCAGGTTATCTCAGTTCCACTTCCTGTTTTGCTTGGATATGAGATTCCAGAGAGCTAAAAGCTTTGATTCAACTCCTCCAAAAATTGACTTTGCATATCACACATACACTGCAGGAAGTTTGAATGAAGGTCTATGAGAAACTTAGCTTCCACTTACTGTATAATGGTCTCAATGGGGTCTCCTTCAATAATGACGCACCCATTCTGAGGAAAATACAAGAAAAAGCAGAGTGTGAGAGAGTGGACGCTGGTGTGATTGACAGCTTGTACCTTGTCAAATTGTACATCTGTGCATATACTTTTTAAGTAAGATAAAGTGAGAGTTTGGATCCAAGAATGACTTGATGATAATGATAAAGTAAGGTTAGCTGATTACTGCTTTCCTAAACACCTGTTCCATGTAATCACGTACAACGTATAGAGAGTGGATTTAGTCTTCCAGTTGAAAAACAAATTGCTGTTTTGAAGCCTCAAGATTTGGAATTTGCTTGATAAAAAATAGAAAATAGAAAATACAGTGAGTTTGTGGTATTTTTGGTTTTCTGTTTGAGTCCTGGCACAAATCGCCAGTCTCAAGGCTTCACATTGGGAGTTTGCTGTCTTACTTACTTTTTCTTTTTTTAATCAGGCAAATTTGCCTAATGAAGGTCTAGGACCAAAACAGTGTATGGGATTCTTTCTTTGCCGTTTAATTGCATTCCATTTGTAGTCAGAACTCAAATTTCCGAGGTCATGGGGCGTCCTTACACAGGAACTTGGATTTCTGACTTAGAGCAACCTCACCAATCCTGACATGGAATTACAAGACGGCTGTCACCAGACAAAACACTGCTACTTTCACCGTTAATAGCACGTCTATAGATTAAAGAACATTAAATTAGTCGTACACATAGTACTGCTTAACTTTAAACAAGCCTGTTTGTGTAAAGCGTCATTATTGACTGGTGTTGCTAACAATGGCTAGCCCAAGAGATGTTTTTTTCCAACACTATGAACTTGGCGATGATGTCACTTTTAGTTCCAAGTTCTGATATAAATGGAACACAGCATTAGTCCAAAATGGAGGCCTTCAGAGGAAGAGCTCTTGTTCTTGTGATTTTAACAAGGTTAAACAAAAGGCCTACATTGAAAGAGCCACCTTGAGCGCCTCTCTAGTGTGTTTTACTATGATTAGAGGTGGCTAACCTGTGCTATTTTCTCTAGTATTAGTATATTTGTTTTATACAATTGTTTTTATTTTTATTTCTAAATTGTTTGTTCAATTCTTTTTATTTTTATTTCTAAATTGCTTTATTCAATTGTTTTTGTTTTTATTTCTCCAATTCTTAGTAACCACAACTGTTGTCATATATATGAAAAATAGTGAAGTATTTACTCAACAAATTCAGTTCAGCAGTTACACATCTTCTTCACAGAGTTTTTCACCTGAACATTCAACTTTATGGGCCCAAAGAAAAGAAAATGTAGTTAAATACCCAGTTCAAGTGTAGCTCAGGTGCGCTGTAGCCAAACACACAATGGCCGCTTTACCACAAGAGCCAAAACAGAGAAACGGTACCTTAATCCCAGGTGTGGTCGCCATGAACACGCAGGATGTCGGTACACAGAAGCAGGAGGAAAGATGATGATGAGGAGGAGACGATCTACGCAGAGGAAGAGACTCACGTAGCTGACGATCTCGGCTCCACACAGACTTTGCTGTCACTGGTCGTTAGCTCGTTAGCTCGTTAGCAAGGTTTTGCGCAGCATCACTCGCTACTAGGTTAGCAGTTAGCAGTTAGCTTAACTTCGTTCTTCTTCTCTCTTGAGTATTCCACACAAACTCACAGAAAAGTCACCATCAAATCTCTCAAAGCAAAGAGTCCTGGTCGAACACTCGAACAGAAACTGGTGACAGACTTTAATTAAACAGTTAGTTTCACCTGGCAGCGTCTCTCTCTCTCCCTTTCAAAATAAAATCAAATCACGTCCCATTCATGTGGCTATTTCTTCCTCTTCTCACATAGTTTAACATGTTAAACATTCGTAATCAATAAATTAACATATCAAATGCAACGTTTCAATAAACATTACCCAATATTAAGTAATAGAGTAATATCATGACTTCATTGCTGGACAATTGTTTTAACTTCATTTTTAACATGTATTGATGATGAACTTAAACTCTTTCTAACCTAAAATGATGTATATCAGGCAATTCAATGATTCATTCCAATTTATATCATTTTATTTTCTGAATGAATTTCCATCGGCTACAATAATAATTGTAATCTCTAAACCCAGCTCTTGTACAAATACATCCTGTAAAAATAAACAAATAAATAAAATGTAATTTTTCTTTCTCCTTCTGTTGTAGCTGCTGACCAAGGATCCAAAGCAGAGGTTGGGCTGCCATGGTTCAAAGGGGAAAGATGTACAGTTTCATCCTTTCTTCAAAAAAATCAACTTCAGAATGCTGGAGGCGGGACTTGTCAATCCGCCCTTCAAACCTGATGCAAGTACCCTGACAATTCCCCCCCATCGTAATATGTCTTGAGACTAATGAATGAATGAAATCCAAGATGAAAAGTTGAAATGTTTTGACCATGACCTGCACACAGGAAGTAGTTATTCCCAGACAGGAAGTAACCCGTAACATTGGCATACACTGACCAATCACCAATCTGATCAAAACTTCAGATGTGAGACCCTCCCTGAACACATCTGTAAAGCATGACCTGCACACAGGAAGTCGGCCACCCATAACAGGAAGTGCATTGTAACTATTAAATTTAAATCTGCACTAAACTTCACATGCGAGATAAGTGACCCAGCCAGAACCCCAGCGCGTACCCGGCCTGCTGGTGGGGCTGCGGCTCCGAGGGCCCACACAACGCTGGTTGCAAAAACAACTACCAAATCTGGCTGTTTGTCCAATCAAGTGTGTGAGAATTAGTGGCATCTAATGGTAAGACTGCAGAATGCAACAAATGGATGACTCCTCCCCCTCTCATGCATGTCAGTGAAATTCACCTTTACATACCAGACTGGAGTAAACACAACTTTTCACATTTCACAACTCTCCACTGGTTTGTTCCAAAGATTTTTTAAGTGGAAATTGTAAGAAACCACAGCAGACAACAAGATGGTGCTGCCCATCACAACAAAAAAGGCATTTAAAGAGACGTGATTGCTAGGCAACCATATCTACGTTACGACTGTACAGTCATAGTACTGCAGATTGACTACACCGCTCTGAGATGATAATCTGACTATATAAAGAACCACACTAAACAAAACCCTGCATTAATACTCAGCATGTGTAGAACCAAACTTGTAGATAATTGTGAATTATGTATGCTACAGTGATTACACACATATACACATGTTTAGATTTGGGTGATGAACTGTAGAAGAGAAGTTGGAAAAAACTAATTACAGACGTGTGTTGACTGTATGTTTTTACTCCTGTAGCCCCGACAGGTGTATTGCAGTGATGTACAAGACATTGAAGAGTTTTCCTCAGTGAAAGGAGTCACTCTGGACCAAATGGACAACAGCTTCTACTCCAAGTTTAACACAGGCAGTGTCCCTATAACCTGGCAGAATGAGGTGGGTTCACCTCCAAGGAAACATCATATTATCTGTCTAACCAGAAGTAAAAGAGCTAAGTGGTCTTGCTATCTCCCCCGTAGATGATAGAGACAGGATGTTTCCGGGAGCTGAATGTTTTTGGTCCTTCTGGGTCTCGAACTCCAGATCTGGACTGGACACAGACCCCCGAGAGCCCCAAACGCAGTCTGCTGGACCGATTCCGCCGCAAACATGTAAGAAGTTCTTCTCAAAAATGTGTGAACAGACACGGCTGTTGAGTGAAAGCTGAATGTTTCTCCTCCACCTCTCCTCCAACAGCAGAATTCAGACTCATCAGAGGAGAGCAGACAGAGCTTGTTGCCCAGTGAAAGCTACATTAAGTCAGGACTCGTCAGTACTACCCTCTGAAGACTGTCACAGCAGACAGAGTCATCAATGGCACTAGCTGTGTCTCAATTCAAGGTCTGCACACTTTGCGGTATAAGGAGGCTGCCGTCTCTGGCCACAGCCAACCAGACGTCATGTTATAAAATGGGCTATAACTCACAAAGCTCCATTTCTGGCATGAAAACACCCGTGGGATATGTGGGATATGTGTGACCTAGGTCACATTTGCCTCATTTGGAAGAAGCCAGCAAATAAGGAACTTTTAGAAGTACAATTTCTTATCCTCACACACACACACACACCTAGCTTGGCTAATGCCAGAGTCACCTCCTGCTTCCAAGAGGCGTCACCAGTGGAGATAGATCATGAGATCAAATGCCTCTGTACGTAATTGGATAGACCTGAAACCAAGCACACCAATGATCCGGATGACACGTGCAGCATGTCGGAAAATGTGTCAACAAAACGTGCTTCATTTAGTTTTGTAAGAGTGATGGTTATCTAGATATCTAGTAATGGCACTTAACCACTTTTGCCTGGGCGAGCTTCGTAGAGAAAGTCGCTTAAAATGGAAGCAACAAGCCAGGAATCCAAAGATGGCTGTCCTTCAGTGACTGCCAAAGCAGCTAGACGTCGCTTCTCTGTCATCATTGCATTAAGCCCGCCTCTAGTGCGCCAGGAAGTTGGCCAAGACAGAGTCTGGCAAGTGAAAACTCGGCAGGGTCTACCCCGGACAGGTCGCCAGTCCATCACAGGGCCTAAGCAGCGAAATAAAATAAAAACAGTGATCAGTATCACATGATAAGGGTTAGGTCACAGTTAGGCAACTGTAAGGGGTGGCGGAACTTATAGCAGGGTAACTTCAAGTTGCCTAAATCACCTGTAGCTCCGCCTTACTTAAAAGTTACGCCTCTGCACTCTGCAGACACATCCCTTTTTTCCACGTTGTCATTTTATTTGTCCACGCTCATTAGTTTTACGTGTGCAAACATCATGGAACTTCACTGATGTTATGGAAAATGTGTCACGTGTAACGAAAATGCCAAGTTGTCTGCTGAAAATAGTCGATGAAAATGCCTCTGTACGCAATCGGATAGACCTAGAACCAATCACACCAATGAGTGACAAGAACGTGCCAAAAAACGTGCTCGTTGTAGTTGTCCAGGAGGATGACGAGGATCTCGTAATGAAGCTCAAATCAAAAGACAGCTGCTCTTTGGTGGTTGTAATCATCGTGTTAAGCCCACCTCTAGAGTGCCAGGGTTTGTGATTGGTTATCTATTTTTTTTGGGAGATTTTGTAGTTGGCCAAAATGACATCCATCCTTACTGCTCAGCACCCTTCCAGTTAAAAGCCAATTTCCCTTCCTCTTGACCATGGGATGACCATTTTAACATCTTCTGGCCATCAATGCAGCTGATGAAGGATACAGACCCTGAATTGAGACACAGCCGCTAAAAACCTGCATCAGCACCATCACCGTTCCACTGTAGCAGCAGAAGACAAAGGGAGCACAAATCCTGTTCCTCTCTTTGTAACGAATCATTTCTTTACAGCTACTCTACATTAGCACTTGTTGGGTTTGTTTTTTTTATCTAATGTATATTTCACTGTTCTGTCTGTTACATACACTTTATTTCTATACATTTGACAAATCTTTTTTTTTGTAAAGAACATTGTGATATGAAAATAACTGTATAATATGAAGCTACTTCATATAATTATAAACATGTTAACCAGCCAGTGTCACTGCCAGTGTTTGTTGTTTTTAAATAATAAAAAAAACAAAACAGTAAAGCTGCTGTTAATGAAATCCTTTAGTTCAAATGTGTTAATGTGTCTCCATATTTTGACAGCTCACACTGAGCTGAACTGGGTTTTTGAGGGTCAGGACTGTGGTGATATTGATATGTAGAAGATAGATTTCCAGATTTCCACAAAGAGACAGTCCTCTCCTCTCATGAGATTATAGCTGTAGAGTTAAATTTAAACTTAAGGATATGAATTACTTCCAATATGTGACAGGCCCTCAATATGGTTTGGGGAAAAAAGAAAGGTCTTTAATTTACAGGGCTGCAAACATTATGCCATTTCCTTTTTCTTTTTCACCTTCCATGAGCAACAGTGGTTGGAGGGACTTCAGTTCTACCATATTTTTTTTTCTTATATCTATGCAGTACATTTATTTATAAGGGCAATCAACAAATAGATGTTAATTGCAGCCACTGCGATACGCTGATTGCATCGTTTCAAAATGTAAGTGTAATGTAAATGTAAGAACCTTGAGTACTATTCTTATTCCTGTGAGGGCTGCAGCGCCACCTGGTGATGAAGACTGTGCAACATCTCACTGAGGTCACACTACACCACACACGAGTACTGCTGCTGTTACTGCTGCTGCTGCTGCTGTTACTGCTGCTGCTACTGCTGCTGCTGTTACTGCTGGTCCACAAACCAGCGCAGGTTAGCTCCAGTTGACTCTTGAGCTCAAATGACAGATCAAAGTTGTGATGACAAAGATGAAAAACAACCTCAGAAACAGAGAAGTTGTCTCAGAATGTCATGTTTTTAACTAAAATTGTCAATTCAAAGGTTCTGTCAGGATCTGTGGAGCACTTTACAAAGTTACTGCAAATACAGACCAAACATTTCAGTTTTGCAACATTTAACTAGTGAAACACAGCTAGACTTTTATTTTGAATTATTCACAGGACAGGAAATGTATCAGTCAGGTTATGTCACAGCTAAAAACGCTTGTATTTCTACAGCATTTTTACTTTTAAAATGTAAATGTTTTTTCTATTGTTCTGTCTTTCTTTAAACCTTTTATTTGTGGCCCTTTACATGCTTGATTCATGTCAGTGTGGTCATCTGCCAAAACATGCTGCCCAACCCTGCACTACACCATCTTTTTGGTCTGTTCCAATGGTCACAATGTAAGAGCCAGTCATTTGATGTAGTGACAGGCATAAGAGACAAGATAATGGTAGCTCACCCCACTAATCATCACAGCTATAATTCTTTTATTTATTCATTTTGCACAATAAAGACGATCTATAGCAACAATATTATATTGATTTCAGCACAGAAGAAGAAACTAGCCGACCTCTGAAGTTTGTTGGCAGACATCATTAATATGGAGTTCAACTTTTCAGTGTAATTTTTTTTTTATTTAACCCAGAATATAAAAGAGTGAATATTTGACACACACACACACACAGTGAAAAAAAACATAATAAGACAGAACACACTAAAGACTGCAGGATTAACCCATCCACACAAGGACTGTGGGACTGTGTGGCCACATATTAACGTGATAACTAAGATAAGTCTCTCAGATTAGAGCAGATGATCAAAAACTACAAAATATACAGATTTTTTACTTGTTAAATGTTCATGGTTGAATGTCTGCTGATGACACACACACACACAGGTGAAGATATGCAGCCATCAATCAGAAACTTTGCTTCACTTTATAATTAAAATCATCCGGTTCACTTGCTTTCAGGAATCATGAGCGTGTGGAGCTGGCATGTTCCTGCCTGAAGGTGGAACAGTGTTGTGCGTGCTGAAATCACGCAGCGCTCAGCTCTCCCACGGCGGGCTGCGGCGTCCGTCGACGTCAGTCTCCACGTGGTAGAGCATGTCAGCCAGCGTGTGCTCGATCACGGCTCCCCAGCCCATGTCGCTCATCTGAGGGGGACGACAACAGGAGCATCCATAAAGGTAGTTCAGCGCAACTCAAACGGAACGAAAGCAAAGTTACACAATACCCGCGTGTTCCGCTTGTGTTGCTTTGTTTTTGTTTCGTGCCGAGTCGCAGATTAGAGCCGTTCCCGATTGTTAAAGTATGGCAGAGTTATTCCTCCCAACAAAGCGCATCAAATCAGTCGTGTGGGAGTTTTTTGGCTTATAAAAAATGACCACACACAAATGACTAATATGTTTGACCACGTGTGGGATAAGCCAGAGTAAAGGTTAACGCACAGTAACCGCGTCAATCTGTAGTTAATGAAATGTAAGCGCTGTGTTTGTGGTGAATTGTGTGACACGTGTTCGGCTTTCAGTGAAACGTGACGCGTTAGACGGTGCTCACTTAACGTTACGTTATACGTCATGTGACGTCCGTTTCATTTATTTGTGTCATTGTAATTTAAACATGAAATAAACAAACCACAATAATAGACAGGTTTTATATCTGGCCACATACAAATAGATAATAGATATAGATAAAACGATTATAATAAACTTAAACATTTGGTATAGATGACAATTGTTGACTTAAATCATTTAAACATTTCCCCCAATGAATAATTGTTACTATATAATAGTTGAGTGTATTTGCTAAATTATTTTGTTATGTTGGCTTTAAAAGATATAAATAAATGAATGAAACTTTAAGACGTATAAGCAGTGTTCATGTGATTTTACACATTAATAGTTTTTCAAAATCAATGAACGCATAATAATAGTAATATTGTAATTAATTCTCTGACAATAATAGTACCAAGAAAATCCATTTGAGTTGGACGGGTGGATGTGAGGTGACGTGAATTTACGGTAGCCCATAATAGCCACGTATCGTAAATGATTTGTAACGCGTTATATTATTGTTTTTGTTAAAACAAGGATAAAGGAAGGAGGGAAAGCACTCACTGGCTGGTACTTGATGTCCTTCGGAGGGTGTTTGAAATGTGGTCCAAAATTCACTGAAACCTGATACAAAGAGACAGAGGTGGATTTTAAATAAAGTGAAATAAAAAACATAAAACTTAAACAAGTCAAACAATCAGAGAGCACATGAGTGTTCAGCAGATCATGTGTACCGACCGTGCAGCCCTTGTACAGCGAGATCGCAGGAAAATAGAGGCCTTCAAACAGGTTTTCATAGGCGACGCCTTGGTTCACTCCATTTTTATAGAATATCATCTGAAAAATGCGTATAAAAGTTAACCGGAGCCAACACTGGCAGTGTGTCTGGGTGGATTTATATTTGGAGGAGAGTTCTAACCCTGCTGGGGGTCACAGTTTTGAGGCTTTTCTCTGCTTTGTCCACATAGTCCTTCTCCTCAAAGTACAGGTAGCTCTTGAACTTAATCAGCGCCTGCAGACAGAAGAGAAGGTGTCACATGTCAGCACCGTGTGCAATGTGAGCGGTGGCAACGCCACTCAGCTGTTACCTTGTCCTTGTACGTGTCGGGCAGAGCCTTGGCCGTCTCGGTTCCGTCTGGCAGCTCTATGAAGAAGCCCAGCGTGTCTCCCTGACCGTAGGCTGAGGAGTAATGCTTGCCTATGGACTGGTGAAAGCGTGTGCCCTTTTTACTGCGCCATGAGTAGCTGAACTTGTCGTAACCCAGCGGAGCCTGCAGGTTACCTGTGATAAAAAAACATAACGAGGATTAACACGGTGACAGTAACATGCTCAGATGATGCTCAGCACGTGCACCACGGCAGAGTGAAAGAGAAGCAGAATTTGAAAACACAGAAGCATTGAAAACAGGATGCTGACCTGGCGTTCTTGCTGTTGTACTTGCATCTTTGAAATAAACTCTCTGTTTTCTATGCATTTGTGTGTTTTTGCACTTTGTTATAAGTCCTATTTGTGTCTTGTTTTGTCCTCAAACCAAATGATTCAGTTATAATGATTTCTTTTTTTATACAGAGCAAAGAAACCAGACAATATTCACATTTAAGGAGATGAAAATTCTGAAAGTTTGTTACTGAATTACTGAAAAAAAGACTCGAATCATCAAAATAGTTGACACATTTTGTAGATGAATAATCGATGAATGGAATAATGGTTGCAGCCTAACACAGTGGTAAAGTGGTAAAATGTCTAAATTCTAAATTACTGAAAAAACCACAGAAGAGACAAACTGAATTCACTTAGTTAGAAAATGTCAATTTTATGGATTTCTACTCCGTCCACAGTCAGTCTTATTATCCACAAATGGAAAGAGGTTTTATGAGAGCACCAAGAAATACTGACCAAGTGGTTGAGACCAGCCGAGCCTGGCTGCCGTCTCTGTGGGCATTTCATCCACAGTGACCTCAAAGTACCAGGAGCCTTTCCGTACGCCGTGTGACGCTCGCACCATAGAGTAGCCTTTCTCTCCGGTCACTGTCAGGCGGTCGTCAGAGATCTTCAGCTGAGGCGCTGCAACGTCCAACACACAAGAGTTTAAAAGAGGTAGACATCTGTGGGGAGACCGGGGGCTGTCTCAACCCCCTACCAGCATTTACGGTACATGTTTTAGCTGATAATTAATTTTACGCTTATATATTTTCAGAATTTGAGAACACTTTTTAACTCCGTCAGCTCAGAGTCGATGCCTGATGGAGTTGACAAAATTTTGTGTTTTCCAGTTGAATCATGCCGTATGGACTGTAGCCATTTCGATTTTCCTCTGCAACTATCTAGTCAGTATAACCGTAACTAAAATACCAACATTTATTCCACAATTCTTAACAATGATCATAATTGGAAGAAGGTGTTGACACATTAAATCTGTGCCAGCAGTTATATGAACATTGTTACAGATAACGTGTGAGACCGTGCGTCCTACTGCTGCATCCACCGAGATCAAGGACCGAAGGAGGTCCTGAGGGTTACAGCTGACTATTATACGCGTGTAGACTAGAAATGCGTGGTTGACTTGTGAATACCTCGGTCATGTAATGCCAGCAGTACCCTCTCATACAGACAGGCTCTATACAGATCACCAGGGATGGGTTTGCCGGCCCAACAGTCCAACTCAAGCTTCTCTGGGTCCGGGGCGTGAGGGTCCGGTTCTGCCAGGATGTAACGGTAGCCATCTTTATTGAAGGGATGCTCCAGGGGGTAACCATGAGGAGGCAGGCGCTGCGCCGAGAACAGAGGGTCACTGCAATGAGGGAGGGGGGGAGGAGAGAAAGAGAGAGAGAGAGAGAGAGAGAGAGAGAGAGAGAGAGAGAGAGAGAGAGAGTGCGAGAGAGAGAGAGGCGTGGACAACAATATAGATTAGCAACATTTAATCTGATATAAAACAGACAGAACATAAACAACATTAGACTGACATTCATTAGTATGTTAGGTACAGTTTCTTTAGTAATGTTAACAACTACATTAAGAGAAGGTTTCTGAGTTTAAATGTATCTTATAATGTAGTGGGATGTGTGTGTATGTGTGTATATGTGCAGGGATTGTCATTAGCTGTTGGGATGTGAGTGGGGGCCCTGGGACCTGCAGCCACCACTCCAAGGGATAGCTATGCATCCACCCCGCAGAAGACCAGGCGGAGGGGTGCGATGCCCTCTTCTTTGGGAAGGTAACTTCCACCCAAGTTTTCCTCATTCATTTCCCTCATTCATCAAGTAGTTAAGTCAAACTGGCAGAGTGCCTTTAGAGCACCTTAATTAAAATATCGATATCTGCCCTGGCTAATCAATTATCTCATTGCACGAGGAAGAATGAATTTTAGAAACTTGCTTGAAAAATGCTTCAGAGTCCACTAAAACCTCTTCAGTTCAGTTCAGATTATATATTACTTTCACTGAATCTCATACGCTGGAGTTTAGATTTTTCAAATATTCACAAACAATTCTGTTGAATATTAGATTAGCATTGTTGCTTAAATGCCTACCCTGGTGTAAATAAGGAACAACTTACCAAACATTTTCAACTCTTACCGAGGCTGAGCGATGTTGGGGAAAAACGTATCACGATAACTATTTTTATATCATTTCATATCAATCATGTTTTTTAGGCTACACACGACAATACAAGAGATACGTGGATATAAAGCTGCACACAGGTTGTTTCCCTGGACTCATGAAATGATTTCCTTTGAAATGTGTGTGTGCTTCTCAAAGAAGGAAAATACATTATATAAATACATACAATAAAATATATTCTGTTGATAATCTGTATTACATTTACGTGGGTTAGAAACAATTAAATTAACTCTAAATATGGTCATATTCTGCTATAAAACAAATAATTAGGCTTACAATTAAAGAAGTGACTTTTTTAAAGAATATAATTGTGTTGATTTGATGTATTATTTAATCAAAATATACAGCATAATATTTAATTTATAATATTTAGTGACAAAGATATACAACATAATAAATCTGATGATTATCAATGCAAAAGCCAGGAACAGTCATCACAGATACCTTCCAAAATCCAAAATCTAAGACTATATCTTGTGGGTCAACATATGGTGCCCAGCCCTAGCTCTTACCTGCGGGTTCTCTTCGTCGCGCCTGCAGCTGTGCCCTCCTGTTGCTGCTGCTGTTTACGCTTGGCTCCTCTTCCTTTTCCTGGACCAGGAGCCAGAGCACCTGCAAACACCAAAGATTACACGGCTAAACAAAGAGCAATGAGCTCACACACATGCACACACACGCAGCCTTAATCACCCAGTGAAAGCAGGTTATTAGGCATTTTATTAACACGGGGAGACAGCAGGCACAAAAAGGCAGGAATTAGTTTACAGGGCATCTTTCAAACACTATCAGCCTCTCATTATCCCTCTTCAATACACCCCTGCCACTCTGTTCTACCAGGAGAATCATTTTCTCTGAGGACGTTGGAGCGGTGGATTGATTGGTTCCCAAAGCAACGAAAACATCAGTTTCCATTTATAAAAAGGAACGCTAACTGTGAAATAAAGCAACAGATACCGTATATACTTAATATGTCCTAGACTTAAGAGGGAAAACATTTTTAAGTTGAGGCTTCTGTTTCTTGGCTAATTGCCATTTTCTCCTCTATTTCTTTTTAAATTACGTCAATTCGTTGAATTGGAGGAAGAGGGCGAGGTTGACTGGATGAAAGACAATGTAATATGTCACTCTGCTCTCATATGTGTTATGGAGGACAGAGTGTCATTTCAGTGAGGAGGAGGTTTTTGTTTTGTTTGTTTTATAGGGATATCAGCGCCCAGAAGCAGCAAGCTGGAAAAGACAAAGTATAAATATACACCAATCAGGGGACAAAGCTTTTAGAAGGGAAGGGGGACGGGCACCAAACAGATGCAGAGAGCAGACGGAGGAGTTACAACTGGACATGGATGAAGTTGCCCACAAGATGCTTGTTGAGGATCGAATTTGGTTTGGAATTGAAAGGAAGAAATAATTGGAACCTTAGGGCCAACTTCTATCCAGAGGGTTACAAGACACAAAAACGCACTGGTCAGTTCCAGATGTCAAAATACCACATAGTCACCTGAGAAAGAAGATCCACCTGGAACACAATGCACAGAATCACCACGGTCATCACATGTAACAAGCTCGGACTCACAGGCTACATCCATACCACTCCATTTACATTTAAAGGTGCAAAAATGATGCTCCAAATTAGGGATGGGCCTTCACAGCCAAAAGGCCATTTGAGCCCATGAACGCTAGAGGAACTAATGCAGGATGAATTTAAGACCCTGGGAAATTCCTTCACTTCAGCAGGACCTGCAGCATGTTGAGCTTAGAGGAGCAGCTTCAAGATGCATTCAAGAAAACTTTCATTATTTCTGTAAACACACATGAAGTTTGAGATAATAGATTTTATTTAATCGAATCAGTCAGTAACTTATCGACTTCTTATAATCCAAAAAAATAAATAATAATTGATGACTCATGCCCATCCCTACTCCAAATACACCTGCTGTCCACATTTTATCGGTTGAGGTTTTGGAGAAAACAAACAAAAGACAGAACTATAGAAACAATGACACAGATAACTGCACTTCATTTCCTAATGGTTCTTATTGGCTACAACTTGACTATCAGCTGACTGTCACCTTTTTTAAATGAAAATATAGTAGTATGAATGTCGCCTCAGTTTGGGGACTTTATACTTGTGAAGAAACTTATGTCTGAAAAGTACTTTCAGACATAATCTGTTTGGTTCACACCACATGACTTTCAGAGTGAACTGGTACATAACATGAAGCATTTTGCATTCTAGAGAAGGGCTGTGTTTGAGAAAAGGCTGTGTCACGTCTGTTTTTCTCCTGCTGTCACAGAAGTCACGATTCTCTCTCGACCCATCAGCAGTGTGCAGTGTGTCTAGCTCTTTATTGTTGCAGTGCTGTCTGTGATGTGTCACATTTCTTTTTACAGTAAAATGGTGTTTCTCTTTTAAATTCTCCCTCTTCTTCTCTCTCAATAACCATTGTTGTTTTCCTAGTCAGGTTTAAGCTACTGTCACTTCATCATGGTCTCTGGTTGGAATTCTCACAGAATCAGATCTAGTTTCTTGCATAAATAAAGAAATAAAGTTGGTGTCAGTTGGTCTCTGCACACTGCAATCACAGTTACACGTACAATGGCTATTTCTTCCTACTTTACTATTTTCATTGTCATGTTCTTACCGTTGAGCCCACCAGCTGTAGGAGTAGCAGTCGTCTGTTTCTGTGTGTCATATGAGGGTCCGATGGTTCCCAGGTCCTACAAAAAAAGGTAAAAAGAAAAGTCACTCATGATTTGGTAGAAGTCACATTAGGTCTGCAATGATTAATCGATTACTAAATTAATTTCCAACTACTTTGATAATTGAATTGAATTGAATTGAATTGCTTTGAGGGTTTTTTTAAATAAAGAAAACACATTCTCTGATTTCTCAGCATCTTAAATGAGAACATTTTCTAGTTTTCATCATTTACATGGATGAACACAGTGGCATTTACCATGTTTATGTGCTTGCACACTTTCCTGAAGTTAGAAGTGTTTTTTTTTTTTTTTTTAAATCATGATGATTCAAATCCATTGTGTGGGAAAAAAGGTATTAAAAGAAATTTAGTAAGAAAGAGTAGGAAAATCTTCTAGCATGATGCTCATTGAGCTGTTTGTAAAACTGGTGTATATACCTGGTCCAACAAGCCAAACTTGGGGTAGTCCTCCTCTGGATCTTTACTGCCTGGGTCTGGGTGTTCCTTAACTAGAAAAACATCTCGCTCTTTACTCTGAAAAATAAACAAGACGACCATAAACCTATATATTACAAAAAAATTAGTCACAAATAAAAAATGATTTGATTTGATTGTGATTCATCCACTGTTCACCACAACATTACCATCGTTTTCACTATGTTGTTGGGCCAGGTGAGCTTCCCCGGTCTCTGACGAGTTGTCATGCACTCCCAGTACTTGTCAATGAATGGTATGATGTCCTGCAACAAATTGGGGAAAAAAAGAAAAGAGAAATATTACCATAAGAAATGTATGGATTTACATGGATCATGACGATTCACCAGCACTACAAAATAAAAGACGCAAGTGTGGTAAATGGTAATGTCTTGATCACCACTCATGCTGCTGTACACAACAGTTTTGCCATTCACCAATTCACTCACACTTTCATATAGTGCATCTATGTGCAGCACATTTTTCTATCACTCATCAAACCACAACCTTCGAGTTGAAAGACGACTCATTCTACCACTGAGCTACCGTCGCCCGTCAGTATGCAGACATTAAAAAACATTTACGAGAGGAAAAACATTTGGTTTCAAACTCCATACCCAGCCAAGTTATGGGTACATCTGCCCAAGGGTGTTAAAACATACAGCTCCTCCTGGGAAGCAGCTGAGGGCATGATGCCACTTGGAATCAAGGCCTTTGTATCACTCTTCTACACGCACGGTGCATGCAGCCTTTATCAATATGTAAAGGCAGAATATCTGTTGATGATCAAACCAGCAAAGCATTCTCGCACGTGCGTGCCACGGGGTGTCAACTGGCTGTATATAATTGGGTGGGCAGTATATTGACTACAGTAGATTACACCACACCACTGATAAACACCTGTGCTCCATCACACTTGTCTAAATTTAAGATAGACTTAAAATAGTTTAGTGACTCAGAATAAGTGACTTGGGTAGATTACAAAATACATTACATTACATTACAAATACATGTGTTCAGTATTCTGTAGTGATTGCAAATGCTACTGGAAGACTGATATCCTTTGTGTTGGAGCAGCAGTGTGTAGTTTAACTGAGCAGACTTTTTAGGCACACCCACCTTGTCTTTGGAGAACATGGTCTTTGGGTGCTCCTCTTGTGTTCTGGACCTCCATGTGAGGTTTGCCAAAGCTGTGAGACACATCTCCTTCAGGTCTGAACACAAAAAAAGCAACATCTGTTTGTGAATGAGTCAAAGAATTTGCCAGCACTACCACCACAACCTTCATCACTTCATATTGTTCAACTCCTCTTCATGCCTTCTTTAATATAAAACAAACAAAAACAACGTTTCAATATTTCAGTACTAAAAATATGTTTGACTTATTTATTATTCTTGAAAAAATAAAAATAAAAAACAAAATCAAATCTTTGTTATCTAGGTGCTGTAGTGTGACCAAGGGCAGACCATGAATGTAAAATGTCATGACCTACACTGTATATCAGGTAAGTACAGATGTAAGTAGAATACAGTACTAGCCAATAATATGAAAATGGGTTAATAAAAGATATAGTCAAACTAAACAAACGTACATTTTAATGAATCGCTGCTGTGCGACCAGAAGTGTTGTGTGAAATGAATGTGGTGATACTACACTGATTAAGAAGTAAGTTAATAAATATAAAAGCAATACAAAAAGTGCACATTTGCAGAGTTGTACAAGCTGCAGTCACAAGTAGACCATTGATATGTGAAATTAATTTGGTGCAAATATGCAGCATACGAGTATATGGCTGCAACAAGTTGATTAATCGATATCAATCAATTACTAAATGAATCGTCAACTATTTTGATATTCAATCAATCGCTTTGAGTTTTGTTTTGATTTTTAACATAAAACTTAAACTAGTTCTCTAAATGTTTTCAGTTTCTTAAATGTGAATATTATGTAGTTTATTTGCTTGGTATAACATCATCACTTCGAGGTTTGGGAAACATCATCATCATTTTCTGACATTTTGTGGACCAAACAAGTACTCGATTAATATAGAAAATCAGCATCCATCCTCCCTGCCAAACAGGTAAGCCCACACGGTTATGCTTATTGGGAGATAACATGGAGACACCATGTTTTGCACCGTTTTATTACTTTGTACTTGTTGCTGAACAATTTACCTTACAGTAGAGAATCTTGGTGTTTTCCCAGAGTTCAATGTTTCTACACTGCAGTTCAGTTAAAACTTTGAAATTTTACTTGAATGCTAAAGTTAAAAGAAAATGTGTTGAGCCCATTCATATAATCTATAAGCAACAATTAATGAGTTATAACTCAGACAGTTGAAAAACACCTACTTGCTTGTTTCCTGAGGAAGTATGTGTTACCACTGTGATGGCACACGTTGCAGTGAAACACATAATTGGTCATAAATGGAAGACAGGTCCTGTGGAGGAGAAGAGAAAGGTTGGAACACACCACTGCAACACTGACCATCATCTGAATAACACATAAATTAATGGATTATACATACGCAGTGTCAATGCCAAATGTGTCTGCAGTGAACCACTTCATGCACAAGGCACACTGCAGCTCCACCTCTCCCAGCTGCCTCCCACTGTCTTCGTCCCCTGATCCAGTAAGAGTATCAGCCGCCTCGGAACCTTCACCAGCTGCGTCCTGATGACAAACAAACACAACACTCTGCATATGAGTGGTAGCTCAGCTGTGGTCTGTAATAGATCAAAAAGGTGATGAGTATTAGCAAATGACAATGAATGTTAACTAACTAATGTCAACTTATGTTCTCACTGAATAATGAGAACCTTGAAATGAAGTGTTTCCAACATGTATTTTTAAATGGCACAAAACATAGAATAGCCAAAACAAAATAGATGGGTTTGCCAATTTGCTAATAGCATTGAAAGCATCTATTTCTAAAATAATAATTGTTCTACCTTATATATTCCCTGAGCCCAATCTCAATATACTTGAGGAAAAAAACACTAATGTAGTAATCGCTTTGATTACTCTTTTAATAATTACTCTTTTTTTTTTTATTAATTTCACTATTTTTGTTTAGAATTGTGGTTGATAATTAGTAATATTGATTATTTCTCTAGGTGTCTAAATTCCTAATTTAGATGATTTAATGATTTGTTCACTAATGTTTCTTTCCTTTATAGTTATAAATCTTGAATGTTGGGGCTGTGGGGAAGAACTGGATGAAGGGATTTGCACATGTTGCAGACAAATAAGTTGTACCCACTGTCTAGAAATAAAGCAACAAATAAAGAGTATATGATGCATGTAAATCATTACAATAACATTCAATAATATTACCATTGTCTCTTTGCCATTTGAAGATTCAGTGTCCATGCTGATGGGCAGTTCCCCAAATGAAGCATCCCTGAAAGACAGTAGAGTGACTAGTCATAAACTAAATTATGAAACAACTACATACAGACAGTAAGTTCAAAACAAATTGTGAAAACATTTTCTTACAAAGTGTAAATTCAACAACACAGTAGTGATTGAATAACAAGCATCCAATGTCATATCCCATTGGAAATTCACTTATAAAGTAATATGCACTCTTTAACAGAAAATGTGAAACATAAAATGTACAGCTGTGACTATGACTTGATTTTTATGAAGACTATTGTTTGTCTTTTTTTTTATATAAACTTAAAAGGCCCAACTTTAACCCGGTATCAAATGTCAACGTCTTTCCGTTATCGTTTCACTTGGTCATTTTAATATAACGTTGACTAACGCTGACGTTATTCAAGAGGAGCAAAGTGGTGTGAGGGACTTTAATTGTCGGCTGGGCATGAGTGTGACACTATACGGTGACTTGTTAAGTTTGCTGACAGGCTCGATTAGTCGATGAAGAGACGTTTTCTGTTAATGATATTAATGATAATAATGATATTAATGATATTAATGATAATAATGATGCGCTGCAGAGCTTCAACGGGCCATCTGTGCATCGTTAACGCTAGCTGGCTAGCTTGTACGTCTGCGTTTATCAGCTCGTATAGCTTCAAAAACAGCGAGTCTGTAGTTGTTATCTTCACATATAATAAGAATAACGCCACAACACATTTCTGAAAACAAAACACTTTAGCCTGAACCACACATACCCCTCTCCGGCCTCCGGTTCAGTTGCAGTCGGGTTACCCGCCTCCGTCTCAGACGCCATGTTTCAAATCAATGAAAACAAAGAAACATCGCGATACCGTGCGAGAGGTGCTGAGACAACGGCTTCCGGTCGCGGTTCGGCTCAGCAGCGACACCACAGGCTGAATGATAAACTGGAGTTATTCATTAATAACAGTGCTGTAGTGGAGAATGTTTTTTTAATACGCAGTATGAGGGCCAAACTGAAGAGATAACAAATGTATTCTTTGGAGAATAAAGTCTTAACATTATGAGAATAAAATCGTAATTTTAAAAAAGTCATAATTTAAGAGAATAAAGTTGTTATTTTACGAGAATAATGTCATAATATTAAAAAGTCATAATATTACAAGAATAAAGTCGTGAATACGAGAATAAATGAATTTGTTGATAATATTTTTCATCATTATCTAATGTAGTATTATTATTAAATAGCAACAGAATGCAGATGTAACCAGTGATAGCCTGCACCACAATCAGCCATTTCCTCCTCCAGTCCATAAAAGAGATGATTTTCTCCAAGTCTGTGTGATTCTTTCTTCCAAACAGACTCAGTTTCTTGCACAATCTTTTCAAAGTCCTGGTGCTAAAGATAATGTGGTGGCCATGTGACAAAAATATAACATATACATAATAATAATAATAATAATAATAATAATAGAATAATAATTCTATTCTCCTAATATTACAACTTTATTCTTGGAAGATTTAAAAAAAAAGAAAAGAAAGAAAATGTCCTCAGTTTGGCCCTAATACTGTGTAGTAATACTAGTACTTTTTATGCTAACACAGATAGAAAAATATAACAAACGAGACAAATTCCAAATAACAATTTAGCAGTCCCCCCCCCCCCCCCACACACACTATCTGTGCAATATTTAACAGTTTTTTTCTTTTCATATTGCTGCTACAGTATTCATTCCTGTTTTTCTTTTGCACTACTTTTATATATATTTATTACATAAAAACACTTACTTACTTATTTATTTTTTGTTAATCATAGTAAGGATGAAGAGTTGGATACATGTATAGACATTTACAGTAAGATAAAAGACATTTCTCATCAAAACTCATAAGTGACAAAATTCAATGCTATGTGTTGGTTTCTTATCTGCTGCCAAGCCAGGAAATTTCGTTGCCAGTTTTCACTGCTGTGTTTTCTGTGCAATGACAATAAAAGGAAGTCTAAGTCTAAGTCTAAGTCTAAAAGACAATTCAGTAAAAACATAGCAGTATGTGCAAGCTGGTAGTTTATACAAGTTGAACTAGTAAAGAGTTAAAGATATTCTTCTTATCATAAATCACTGCTCAATATATAACACAAGAATTTCCCCTCGGGGATCAATAAAGCATTCTGATTCTGATTCTGATTCTGAATATCAATTATCGTTAGCTAACATTTTCTTTTTTTTCCCACTTTCTAATGTGACTGTTTGCTGCCTTTCAGTGCTAACATGCATTGGTCAAAACTGAAGTCATTCCCAAAACTCTTAACATAGTGAAACAAGACTGCACAATGCATTCACTGACCATTTTCATTTAGCAAATAAAAACATTGCTTATTTACAGCAAATGTTTAAATGCTAACAGGTTTTCAATAGAATAGACTTTATTGTCATTGTATGTGCAGTAAAAATAATAATACAAAAATAATGACAGCTGATGTTGGGGAATATTGTGTCCAGCTAATAATGTTGGACCAGAGTGTGTGAGCCACTGTGTAGCCACTGTGTAGCCAAGCTAGAATTAAATGACCAAAGTAGCTTAACTACATCAAAGCTATTTTTCAACATCAAAAACTTCTTTCTAACACAATAATATTCGTCAGCCTAAATCTACTATAGTATATAAATATCTTATTAATTGAACTGTAGTCTTTTTGAATAACAGATCCAGTGTGTGTGCACTGTTGTCCTGACATTTGCATCCAGCACCTGACGTCTTCTCTCCTTTTCAAACAGTTAAAGGGCCAATGCACCGTAAAATAAGAAAAGAAAAAAAGAAAAAAAGAAAAGCTTTGCGAGGACGGGAGACCACCCCACGTACTTTGTGAAAGCCAAACGTTATTTAGTTGTTTGTGGGGGGCGTTCCAGCCCCGGTAAAGATGAGTTGAACATAAAGACAAGTGTGCCAGAGCACTTCTCACAAAAGAGCACAGGGAATGTTAAAAACACCACTGGGTACTGCAGTAAAAGCCTCCAGGACATTGTTAGGGAGATAATAGCTGTGTTTTCTCCTCCCCTTTCCCTCTTGCAATGGAGACACATCTGTGATAGTGGGAGCCTGTGTGAGTGTGTGTGGCTTCACGGAACTCACTTTGTCTTTACAATCTGTTGACGATAACACAAAATCAACCGATCCCACAGCCTTTATCTTCCTTGGTGTGTTTGATATGACTGTTGTGAGGGCTTGTACGGTTCTCCTGTCACATTGTTTGTCTTATGTCACAATGGAACACATTTAAAGCTCTTTGATGCTATAGTGTCATTCTGGTCTACCAGAAAAAGAATTGTTATTTCACTTTCCTGCAAACCATAGAAAACTGTTTACATTTATATATCAAACAAAATATTTGAGTTTCAAATGTGTCTCCTGATACTTTCGTTACTAACATTATTTGTTACGATATTTTACTGCGAGTCTTTGGTGTATGAATGACCTATAGGGGGCGTGTCAGTGTCAGTTTTACAACATTACCATGAGCATAGAAGAGCCAGCCATTACTGTACAACAATGATAGAAGGCAGTGTAGCCATGTGCTTTATTTTGTGAGCATATTACATAATATGGGGAACTGACAGCCCAATAAATAAATGTCTGATAATACAACAAGTTTCTTTTTCTTCAGCCTGTCACATTCAAACACATAGTAAAGTGTGGAAAAAATAAACTTTGACGCTGATCATTTCATTTTTGACAGTAAGATACATACATTCACACATACATTCCTCCATATATAGGCCAGTGGATTTGAACACTCTGTTTGATTCCAGTGGCATGAAATGAGGCCACAGGACATGTTCACACTATATTGTTTCTTCATCAGTGTCTTACTTTCCCCCTCCACTCATCCTCCATTCTGTCCATCTCCCCATGTCCTGCTGAACAAAGCGTGGGGTCAGAGAGGGTCAGGCTCACTGGTGACATCTGCTAATTGTCCTGATGGGCCGGCCTCCCTCATCCTTTCAATGCCGGTTTCTCTGTAGGTGTCTGGAGCTGGAGGCACACGGGCAGATGCCACCTTTAGAACTCACCTCCATAAGACCATTAACCCCCCAACTCCACCCCCCGTGGATCACCCTTTACTCAACAAGGAACACTGATTGTGTGTATTGGCAAACTATATCCATGATGTGGATTTAAAGATGGGACTGTTTTCTGTATTACGGGGATAATGAAGCCACTGGAGAAACAGAAACGACTGTGGAGCATAAACCATTTGAAGAGTAAACACTCACCGTGTAGTTTATACCATATTACCATATATATTACCATATATGTAATACTGTGTTGAGGTATGGGGACATGCTTTTAAAAAAAGAAATACTTCAAAATTGCAGTAGTATGTAATGTTTGTTGTTGTCGATGTTATTATTCTGCATGTGTTTGTCCTTCAGCAGAAATGACGATGGCGGAGAGGTAGGTCGCCAGAAGTCAGAGAAAAACATGGCAATAGCAGTCGAAAACAACCTCTGTGTTTTATTTGACACAGAAAAACAGCACAGCAACATGTGCACTGATAAAAATCAAACAGTACGATGTTTTCTAATATTTTAGGGACCAAGCGATTACTGCTGTACTACTGTACATGTCGTATAGTATTTCATTTCCTTCTGTTAGTTGTGTATATTCATAATTCTTTTTATTCTGCTTTTCTTTATCTTATTCATATTCTCTTTATCTTTTTTCATTTGTGAGACCATTTCTTTTTTTTTAACTGTTAGTGATCACAGTAAGAAGAATTGCGTTGCAGAGATAACATGTACATGAACACAAACAGGCAGTAAATCCTGTCTTTGGAGAAAACAGCAGTGTTCTAATTTAACGATACTTTATTATGGTACTTAAGTACAAAATTCAAATTATCTGTGCTTTACTTTGTTATTTATATTTCTAGCAACTTGTACTTTTACTCCACTACATTTCCTAAATAAATTGTGTACTCGCCCGACCACATGGCTCTACATTACTCCACACTTATTTAATACTTTTACTTCTAAAATCTTAAGTACAATAAAAATACGTTTGATGCTTACAGTAAAGTACAGTAAATGTCATATAATTTAAGCAATATTGTAATAAAGTGACTTCAACTTCTACCCAAGTGATTTTCTGGTAACATACTTCAAGTATCACTTTTAGGTACTTTATACAAAACTGGGAAAACAGTGACAACGAATCAATAAAACTTTGAATAATTCAAATTCTTTTTTTTTTTTTTACTTTACATGCAAAGACAGCGCTAACATCCAACATCTATATTCTGTAAGTGAAACATTAAGCTGAAGGATAAATGTCTTTACTGTGTGTGGAGTGGCTGCAGAGATCACATGCTCAGTGGTTCTGGTAAAGTTGTAAGTGGGCTTTTAATTAAACCTAAGTGCTTTGTGGTGTCGCCGCTCACCAGGACTGAAGGAAGGAAACACAGCAACTTTTCCCTTTGATGAGTCCATCAATTTGCATCTACAAGCCGCGTTCACGTGTCCCACCACCGTGACATCGCCCATTCACAAATCATGACAAGCTGAAGCACAATGAAGAACACGGAGGGGCACATTTTAACCAGATGCACAGCAATAAATAACCTGCTCACTGTCTCCCTCTGCTCGCTCCCGCTGAGCGCACACATTTACATTTGGAAGTGCTGCAGCAGCCCCGGGGGCCCCGAGCGTGTCCCGCGGACCACGCAGCACAGTTTCATTGTGGGTAATAGTTTTCAAGTGAAATGTAAATTTGGCACGCGGCGTGTGTGGATATATAAAAACCAGAGAGTCAGAGTCACAGAGACAGAGACAGAGACAGACATGGACAGTCAGAGACACTCCACCGCCAAACTGCAACACATCCACAGGACGCCGTTTTCTGTGGAGGACATTTTAGACCCCACAAAATTCACAAGGCGAACACTGAGTGAGGAAGATGCAGCAGCAAACGGTGAGGATGAAACTTTATCACATGTTTCAAACATTTCTTTACTCACAATTTACAAACAGCTGCAGCACCCAGGGCCGTGCGCAGATAATTAAGAGGCTCAAATTGGGGGGGGGAACAGGTCACCCCCATAATCATTAGTAATTATTCATTCTAATAACCATAGGCCTAACTTAAATCCAGTTTTACAGCCTTATTATGTACTTATAAATGAAAATAAAAAATTAAATATGAGTGTTTGAAAAATGAATGAATTAATAGTCAGATGGCAAAAAGGCAGGTGCTTTGCATAAATGAAGATAAATCATAATTAAATCAATTACTAATAACAAAAATGAATGTAAAAGGAAAATAGGGTGAATAAAAAAACATTCGACACTTGTTAAGAAAGAGGAAGTGTTTCCTGTGTCAGGCATTTTTGTCTTGTCCAGAAAATACTGATTAATTTGCCATTTAGTCAAAACATAGTCCAACAGTAATATTCTGCTGCAGTACAGATGTTTACAGCGTGTACTTAATTTAGGGTCTTCTGATGGAACGTAAATAGTTCTGTAAATAGTTATTGTAAACTTGCATTAACATGGATTATGAGGGTGCACATGTGTTGTGTATAGCATGACAAGATTTATAACACTGATTTGATGGAAAGAGATGACAATTTTCTTTATTGTTATTATTATTATAATAATTATTATAATTAATAATAATTATAACAATTGCTTTGTTTTTAGTTTTAGTTTTTTATTCTTTAACATATTTGAAATAAACTTAATTTATACGTGCATACCTACTTAAGGTTACTTATAAGGCTATATTCTTAATTTTGACCGTGCAGGAAAACTTTCTTCATGTGTAAAGCTTTCTTTATCCTACAATCTTGCTGTGTTCCATTTACATCGGAACTTGGAAGTCGGAAGCTATTGTTAGCAACAGCATTTGATAAACATTATGACTACAAATTGAACACAGCATCAAACTTACTGAAGCATGTGATTACACTTAGACAGAGAGAACAAATAACTTACAAGACTGTTTTAAATTCATTTTCTTTATCATGCATGTGTGTGATTTTAGATTCTTCTATCAGACGTGATGAACCCAGAGAGAAGCAGCTTCCCCCGGCAGGAGAATGCTGCAGCCCGGAGGAGGAGGCACTTCCGTCTCCGGAGGCGAAAAAGAGTCGACGCGTGCGCACCGCCTTCACCGTGGGGCAGCTGCACATCCTGGAGTGCAGCTTCCACAGGTGCCACTACCTGTCAGTGCTGGAGCGACACACCATCGCCGCCGCCCTTCACCTCTCGGAGACCCAGGTGAAGATCTGGTTTCAGAACCGCCGTACCAAGTGGAAGAAGGAGCGTGTGCACACTGGCACTGACACGGAGGAAGAGCATGGCTACATGGCTCCCTTCACCTCCTCACATCCAGCTCTCTGTCCATGTCCCAGCTGCAGTCCGCTGCTCTGCCACCAGGGTGCGCTGCTCCAGCTCTCCACGCCGCTGCAGCTGCTGCCGCGTCGCCTTTATTACATGCAGTGACGCGTCATCATGGCGCGTAATTCTGGACTGAGTGCACAAGCATCTCCACAGTGTTTGGAAAACTGTGTGGTGACTGCGTTTGTAAAATGACAATAATTAAGAAAAGTCAAATATTTTCTACTGTAATTAAACTATAACTTATTTTGCTAAACATTTTTATATTGATGCTCGTCTCCCTGGTTCTTTCTGTGGCTCAAGTTTGACCCTTACAAGAGAAAACAGGGTAAAAGATTAATAAAACTCTAATAGTAAAAATATTTAAATATTTAAGTGATAATGATTCGAGTTTTTCCAACATTTCCAGACACCGTGGTTCAATTTCTCAGAACTCGAGCTAAAATGCTGCAATGAAATTCCACCAAATCCATGCACACAGCTATAAGTCATCTGGAGCATCAAACACTGGGTCTTGCCCAAGGACACATTGGTACTAGTGCAGCTGGGTATCGAACCCACATGTCCAATGGCAAAATAAAGCAGCACAAATATTTTTAAGATAATTCAGTTTTAGGTAGATGTAGATTAGATGAGCCTTTTATTAAAGGTCTAGTGTGTAACTTTTATAAATGAAGCCTTAGGGTCAATACTCTCTGCATTAACCAGTTCCTCAGACTACTGGTCCTAACAAGGTCAGTGTTACACACACACACACACACACACACACACACACACACACTCCAGAGCACATCTGTATGTAATTTAGTCCATCCTCAGTCTTATCCTCAGATGTCAGGGGGGTTTAAATTCTTGCTAAATATCCAAGCGTCACTGAAAGGAATAATATTGAGTTTTTGTACTAAGATTTGTAAAAATAGAAATGTAGCAGCCACATTAAAACACTAATGAATAACCAGGTGGACAGTTCATTAGAGAGGTACTGGAAACAGATGGTGGCAAAAAGAAAACACAGGAAATGATTGGACAAAATGGAAGATAGAGGACACTCTCACACACACACACACACACACACACACACACACACACACGCTTAGGCCAAAACTGAGGAATGAGTCATAATCTACTAGAAACAAAGAGCTTTGTTTCAATGGTGCTTGATAAAGCACTTGATGATCTACCCGGGAGAAACATGCAAACATGTATCTGCAGGAATACCAGAGTTCTAAGAGTGAGACCATCTTAAAGAAACACAGAAGCAGGTCAAGGAAATTTTGGGGGCCCCAAACAAATGGGTAGGATAGGGGCCCGAAATCCACGTGGGCCAAACCCTCATGTCATCCCAAAAATTAGCGCAGAATAGTCCATAAACTTGTTGTTCATGTATTTATAGCTTACAGAGAAGTTAGCCTATTGACAAACTAGCTGTTTATTTAGCATTTTATTTAAAGGGGAGTTCCCACAAAAGGATCACTTATGTGCACCCTCTGTTAAATATTAAGATTTTAGACATTTCCTTGGAGATTAACACACGTTTCCAGGATTTTTAAGTCTTTTTAACTGACCTACAGTTGTGCACTGTTTGGTTTGATTCTTGCGTCTTCCAGTGACGACACTCAGACCAATCAGAGGCCGGCAGTCTGACGCAGGTACAAAAAAAGTACTTATAATGAAAAAAGCAAAAAAACTGTGCTGAGTCGCACTGTGCTGGGACTGTGTAGTGGAAAAGTGCTAATATCAGTGGACAGGAACTGTTGGAGTGGTGGCCTCCATAAAGCAAGACCCCTGCATGAAGTGTATATAAAAGGTTTATTCGAAGGCTTTTTATATTTAATTTTACACTCATACAATCATTTTTCTAAATGTTACACACTGGACTTTTACACAACTAAATCTTTGCAAAGCAGATCAAGGGTAGTAAGCAGTAGCTTTTATCCACTGATTTTTCCCCCCCTTTATTAGTCCATTTGCAAGAATTTTTATTACCAGGAACTTATTTACCTGGGAGAAAGAATTCCTGGTAATCTCTCTAAATATAGTGAGTATTTAACAGCTGCAAAATGTCTTCTATCTTTTGGGGAAATTTTGGGGTCGGGGGAAGTTTTTCCCCACATCATTTTGGTGGAAACGTGCTGAGGTTTTTCAAAAAAAGAAAAGTTCCTGCAGTGGAAAGGGGGCTATTTATAACAATCGTTTGTTATTCTCACTTATGTCCAAAGGCATGCAGCAGTCCTCATGTTTTTGTTGTGAAGGAGAAATTGTTTCTCATGTCTTTATCTTTCCAAATGTGTCTGAACACAAACCTCTCT
Organism: Solea solea; assembly: GCF_958295425.1. Lineage (NCBI taxonomy): Eukaryota > Metazoa > Chordata > Actinopteri > Pleuronectiformes > Soleidae > Solea > Solea solea. The sequence goes on along the minus strand of NC_081152.1, from coordinate 1,728,478 downwards.
GTGGCTGAACAATCACTCAGCTCCTCTCTGCTCTAGTCCTCGTGCAAACAACTACTAACGACAGTGAAACGTCCTAAAATGTTCCTCCTTCCTTTCTTCATGTCTCTCCTCCTTCACAAGTAGGAATGTCACATGTGGCAGATGCTCCTCCCCTTCACTCAGAGACGGGTGAGGGGAAAAGGGGGTGAAGGGCCATGAAGGAGAGTTTCTCTTCAAGGGGAGGAGGAGGGAGCAGGGAGCAGGGAGGTGTGTCTGCTGTTGTTGAAAATCCACACCAGACAGATGCATTTCCTCTGCTGCGGCTCTGCCAGGACTCCACTTTAAAAACTTCCAGCCTCCATCTGAGAGGAAGAAGCTTTCCAGACCTCCTCAGCACAAACTCATCCTTTTGTTCTCTTCCACAACACATCCCTCTCATGTCCTCTGAGACGTGGGACAGTTGACGCTGTGCATGTGCAGGTCAGATGTTGGAGTCCACAGTTACTTTTACGACGACAGTTTGAGAATCAAAGCTCTTCCTGGAGTCTCAGTCTAGTGTTGGCGTGGATCAGATGAGGGCTGATGTGCTGATCATCTGGGTCAGTTTGACCCTGTGCTGCACACTGGTCTGTGCAGGAGAAGAGCTCGATGGACACAGACTCTCCAGTGATCAGGTTCAGGTGAGAGAAACCAGAGGACGGGTCAAACACCGGAGACCAGAGGAGGATGGAGGTGATGTTCGGATGTCAGATGAGCCTGCTGAAGTGGCAGAAGCAGACAAGACAAAGCCAAAGAAGAAGAAAACCCCCGAGGAGATAGAAGCAGGTAAGAAGGAGCTTCAAGAAACGCTGTCAGGTGTGATGAATCCTCAGTCTTCAGTTTGAACAATGCTGCTCTGTCTTTAATTTGAACTATTTATGGCTATGACTGAACAAGTATGAATGTGATTTCTCTTGACCTTTGCTGGCTTCAGCTCATCTGCGCTGAAGCCAGGACGCTGAGTATACACAGACAGGAAAGGCTACAATCAGTCTTTACTCAGTCGTGCAGAGATTTCCTTCCCTCTCAGAAGTCTCTTTAGCTGCATAAAGTCTCTGTATTTGAAGAAGCAGAAGAGCAGCTGGGTCTGGGCTCTGGTTTTTTTTTAAAAATACCTCAGTGATTCATATCTACGGGACAGATGATTCAGTCAGTGGGCTGACATTTTCTTGGCAGATGCCGATACTTTGCACGAGAAGTTGTACTCACAACCTGTTAAACATTCTCTGGAAAAAGTGATCAAATAAATAAACTTTTAATGTGAGAGTGGCGTCTGTGCCTCAATTATTTCTGTGAAGAAAAGTCTGAGCAACAGCAGAAATATTTCCACTACAATTTCCCATAAGTAAGCACACGGGATTTACGAGAGGCCCACTCTCAGTCATAGTGATGTTCTCAATGTTAACTTTCCACTGCATGAAGCAAAACCACAAGCTTAGTAGCCAGAGGTTTTCATGTGTGGCGGATTTGTGTTACATAAAAGGCCATAATTAGGTAAACTTGAAACCAGAAACAATTTTTCATCTCTTTGTTTAGTCAAGGAAGGCTTTGCTGAGTGTGCATCTTTTTTGTACTGTCATATTTTTACCTTCTCTGGTCTTAAAGAGAACATTTGTTGAGTTTTTGTCATGTAAATTATATTATCCACCAAGAACCGTGGTGGTACGTGTGGATGGAGTTGGTGGTGCACTTTTATTTTGGTTGAGCGACAAATAATAAGATTGTCACCCTGGAAACTTTAGATTATGTGAGGAATCCCGCTGGTACGCACACATGGACAATTCAGCGCTCAAGGAATACTGTGTAATACAGAAGAGTGGAAAGTCTCTAAGAAGACCAAGTACACATGTGTGGACCCTTGTTAGAGTATGAATGCAACCACATGTATTTCAAATGCAACAGTTGACTCTCTCCAATCTCTAAAACTCTCATGTTAATATTGATATGTGACTAGTTGCATTGCCATACAACTCTTTTATATATATATATATATATATATATTCTCTCTATATATTAATTAATATTGTTAATATTTGTTTAGGTTTCTTTGCAGCATAGGCAGTCCTGGTGATGCTGGAGTTGCGCATTTTCCACCAAAGGGACTTGCACTGCAAAAGCTGATTTTCTGAGTTGTTGAAAATTGTTCATATTTGATTCAGAAAAATAAAATACAAATCTTAGCTAGCAAGTTTTGCACTAGAAAAGTGATCAAACTTTATGAAAGAAAAAAATCTAACTCTGTCTCATTAAGATATATGAGCTATGTTTAGTTTCTAGTAACAAGGTAAAACAACGGCAAATTAATTCTTAGCATTAATTTTTTCCTGTCACAAATCATTCTTTCTTATCATTCTTAGTTACGGTGTAAATTGTTCAAGTCAGCTAAATTTAAAAAAGGAACGATGAGGTAAGATGACTTTAACAATTTATACCTTAAATCTAAGGATAATAATTAGTGAGGGGGAAAAAGTCACGCTCAGATTTGCCTTCCTTGAACAAGATTGTTTTAGCTTGTTTGAAGTTTTTGTTTTGTGTTATATCTTAACGAGACAAAGTTACTCATATTTTTTACGGAATTAGATTATTTTTCCCGTGCAAAACTTTTCTTTTTAGGCAAAAAAAGCTTGAACAATGTCCCAGGAACAAGGCTTTTTAACTTTCTTGAAAACCCTTATTTTGCAGAGTAATGAGACTTTGAGAACATTTGAGTCCTTGGGGACAGGCTGTGTCCAACTATGACTGCATGTTAACATCACACTCTATTTGGCCAAAAAATAAAACAATTGTGTTGGAACCATAACTGTGACGGAGGAAAAAACTGAAAGTCATTGAAAGTGAGAGTTTTGGATGTGGGGCATTAAACATGTCAAATACTTGTGTGTTATGCCAAGAAAAGGTGACTGAGGCCAGTGAATCATAGCCACACAGTACACCCTGGATGAGTAATGGATTGTTGTGTTTAAGCACCAGTGGAACATCAGGAAGTATGTCCAGCAGAGGCAAACAAGCCGCCCTCTGTGACTGTGTTGGAGTCTGATGATGGTTCTGGAACAAGGAAAGATCAAAAACACCAAACAAACTGTCAACTGTCTGTAATATTCTGCATAGTTTTAATGTGAACCCACCTACCTCCTACTTTCAAGTTCATAAGAAGGTGTAATGGCAAACGCCTCTGCATCTCTGCACGTCTGGAAACACTTAACGGCCTGTTTGCTTGTTTGTTTCGTCCCTTTAAACTCAAGAAAACATTATATAGTCTGGAAGGGCATATACACTCTTATTTCTTATATAATCATTCTGTCATGTTCGCTGCAGAGTGTTGTGGGAGGAACATCCGGCTGATGATTGTGATATTTTGAGTTGCCTTGTTCTTTTTCTATGTATTTGTTTGGATTGCTGCATTGATTGTTTACCGAGTACATATTTGCTTTTTTGGTTGGTCCTTATTGTGTGTGGCATCGTGGCGGGAGATTAAAGTTACATGTTGGATCACTCTAACATATTGTTAGGCTCTGGCTTCAATGGCACCCAGAACTTAGTCAGACCGTTATAGTCCTGCATCAGGTCCTGTTGACCTTACATGAGTTTCAGTTTTCACTGGCAAGTTTTAACGTAAAAAACTGCAGATAAACATTTCACAATAAAAGAGCATAGAACTCTAAATGATAAAATGTTTAGGATAAAAGCCTTTAAGTCGCTTTAATGTGCACACTAACTCTTTCAAAGATGTATGACGGCACTATACTGCTTTCAAATAACTGCCATGTTTTCCTCTTTTCACCTCCAGCCAGAGCAAAGAAAGTCGCAGAGAAGGAGGCCAAAGCTAAGAAGCAGAAAGCTCCAAAGCCTACCAAAAAGCCCAAGCCCCCCAAACCCACTAAGAAACCCAAACCACCAAAACCCAGCAAGAAGCCAAAGGTGCCCAAACCTACCAAGAAACCAAATCCAACGACGACAGTGCTGCCACAGACCAAATCTCCTCCTCTGGAGAAGGAAGAGGAGAAACTGCCGCTTGAACTGGACTGGGACACTCGTATGTACACTCTCCATTCACTGGTTTAGCAAAGAGATCATTATTTTATAAGTGACTTAAAGTAAAAAGACTGCATTTCATGAAACCTTGATGTTGGATGTTGGATGAAGATTATAGAGGATATCACGAGATCTTGATGCAATTAAAAAACATAATATTTCTGTTTTAGGAAATGTGTAAAATGGGTCAAATCTGACTGAACACTGGAGAAAGGTTAAATGTTTCTTCAGAGGGAAATAATATAGTTTTACTTTAATGACATGATAAAGATTCATAAATCACAAGAATATAAATGTTGATCTTACACAGTCTCTGTCCATGTTGGTTTGAGAGATGAATTCCTGCACATTAACTGTGTCACTTCATCCCCACAGTCTTTCGACCTGTGACCCCAGTGGGGCCCGGATGGGAAGAGCCTGTTGAACCAGACTTGGGTAAGAGTGAACTGGTTTCCATGACTACGCTCTTAAAGTGACAAAAACCTATACCTGCTTAAGTTTAAGATATCTCATGAATATCATTTTCCACTCAGCATTAGTCACCATTTTGTTCCTGGAAACTGACGTTTTATATAAAGTGGGATATTTCACTTTCTTCTTGCATATATGATCAATCATTTATAAGCAAGTCATTCATTAAACACTCATTTTGGTGGTTATTATTAACTAGGTTAACGTTTGCAAAATAAAGAGTCAGATTATATCCTACAGGAGGGGGTGGAGACCAAAACTAGCAAAAAGGAGCAAAAAGGAGACCGACGACCCTTACGTTGGAACACTGAACACTGACCTTTGAGAATACTTAGTGATCAAAGCCTGTGAGCTACTTCTTTTGAGTTGTTTTTGCTTAAATACCAACTTTTTATTTACTACACCTTGTCTTGCTGCCTTCAAATGCTCAAAGTACCACAAGTACTAGAGTTTAACATTGACCTTCACCACTGCTGTTCTGCTAAATTGGTCCCTCTTGTCTCTTTGATGCAGTTGAAATCTCCAACAATCAGAGCAATTGCCGTTCTTCATTAGATTAATCATTGTAATGTTTCAACAAGCAGATGAAGAGATTACTGGATGAATAAAGACTCAAATATGACAATAAACAGAAGAATATGGAGATTTTTCTTTCTTTCTTTCTTTCTTGTCGTGAGTGTTTTTCCCTCACAACGAACTCATGGTCATACGCTTTCATTCTCACAGTTCTCCCTGGTCGTCACCCTGACAGGAAACACACCACAACCACCGAGGTCATCATGTACATACCAGGTACACCCTGTTATACAAAACTGTGGCAGTCCATGATTTTATTTGACAAGCTAGGAAGCTAAAAGTAAGCTATTTAAGATTGTGTACATGGTTATTTTTGGGGGGGGGGGGGGGGGGGGGGGTTGGGTGGTGGCTGCTTGAAAAAAGTCCTTTTTAGGCACCTTTCAGATATGATTGGGTAGAGAGGTGCAGTGGCTAGACATTCTGCCTCACTGCAAGAACCAGTTTGAATCCAGATTTGATTGAGGGCATGTTTGTGTGGTGGTTTAGTGGATGGTTGTTCTCTGTATGCAGGTAAAACTGCACATGATAGAGGGGCATTTCTAATGGTGCCATGGACATGGTCCTTGTTCAGCATTGGTGGATTACTTTAGTAACTTTAGTAACTTTAGTAACTTTAGTAACCATGTCGTGCTCACCAATCAATCATTTAAGAAATGAGTCGACCACATTTAAGAGAAATAAGGTTTCTTTACATCAATGAGAGCATAATCAAACGTTTAAAAGTGCATATGCTTCTTCTGTTTCAGAGGAGACCGCCACTGTTCCATATCAATACCCCTGGTATGAAGAGTATGATTACAATGACTGTAAGTGTGCCACTGTGATCCGCTCTTATTGGATAAGCTTTATATCTACTGTTGTATTTATTTTCCATAGTCCAGTATATGCAGAGATATGACACGTGTCTGATTGTCTCTCCACAGTGGCCGCCAAGAAACAAGAAGAAGAGGAGGAGAGAGCTCGAAAGGAAAAGGCAGAAAAAGGTTTGTTTGGGTGTTCATGGAACAGCCACAAGGAGACCAACACCAACAGTCTTCTAAAGCTGTGTTTCACTTCAGGAACCTCCTGTTTGGAGTTAGCCTCAGGTGTTGTCATTGAAGGTCTACTCACTTAACGCCTCACTTTACTCATGTGCACTCGTACTTATTTACCTGGACAGAAGAATTCCTGCTCACTTTAAAGTTCTGGGCCTTTTTTAATGTCACACATTCAGAGTGTTGTTGACTTTTCTTGTTTATTAAAATGAAATGGTGCTGCCGTGTGAAATGTTTTGACTGTTTCCCCTCATTAGTTTCTTTGCATTGCGCTTGATAAGCATGGGAGGGTTTTGCATCCACATTATTTGCACTTGGGTTTGGTCCAGTGTGCAAAGACCTTCAGAACAACACATGCTTTCACGTCAGTGTCTCTCATGACACCAGAAAAAGGCTCTATATTTGTCCCCAGTCAGTTTTTTGAAAAGTGATTGTGACTTCCTAAAGTTTAGTTTTACTTGGTTTTGGTCTTTTGGATACATTTATTTAAAATTAGGAAATGCAGATCTACACTGGAATGTGTTTATTTAATGTCGTCATTAATAAGTAGGATAGAAATGAAATAGACGGATGTTATAGGAGGTAAAAACATGTCTCTTCAACGTCCTGCTGCAGTTGTTGTATAAAGTTTGGGACAGCAGCTGTGCGATGTCATAATGATATCAGAAGACAGAAGAATTCACTGTTGTGCAACATTCTGCTTTCATTATCTTGTATTTTCAGTTCAAATCAAACACAACAGCAGGAAAAATCCTCTCAGACAGGCTGTAGACGCGAGGTGCACAGTATGGAAATGTTTTGTGTGGCGATGGTCGTGGTGTCCGTGTGGAGAACAAGGATAACGTAAAAACACTAACTGACGCACGTTGTTTTTCCATCCATTCACCGAAAGCCGAGCGACTGAGGAAGCAGTGGGAGGAAGAGGAGGAGGAGAGGCTGAGGCTCATGTCTGTGCCTGTGGAACCAAAGAGTAAGACGTGTTTTTAATTCCCAATATTAAATACCAAAGCAAGTCGGGGATGTATTTTTAAAGGATAAGATTTTTGCCACGTCCACATGAAAACTGAGAAATAGACAATACGTGTCGTGTGTTTAAGAAATGAATCATTTCACCTGAGGAAAGAATGTGGTTGTCAGCGCTATGATCAAGTGTTTTCAAAACTCTGTGTGACGCAGTGTGTTCATGTGACTCCTCAGAGTGTCCCCCACTGGGTTTGGAATCTCACCGCGTGGAGGACGACCAGCTGCGAGCCTCCTCTCAGTCTCACTATGGCTTCACAGCTCAGAGAGGACGACTCAACATGCAGGTAAAAGCTCTGGGCATTAAAGCTCTACTACGCCCATCCAACAGGTTTTGTGTGTGTGAGTTAAAGGCCGTGTGTGTGTGTGTGTGTGTGTGTGCGCTCACACGCAGGGTACGGACGATGACGACGATCTGTTCGGCGGCGCGTGGTGTGCAGAAACGGAGGAGCGTAACCATTGGTTTGAGGTGGATGCGCGGCGAGAGGTGGAGTTCACCGGGGTCATCAGTCAGGGAAGAAACTCAGAGCAACAGTGAGTCGCTCTGTAACTTCACCAACACTAAAGCTCACCTAAGAAAATCTATGCCAGCTTAAGAATATGTTCACTGCTTCATCTCATGTTTAGACTTTTCTGACTGGAAACTGTTCAGTTAGTAAACCACTCACTCTCCCGCACCAAAGTCACAAAATGAACACATTTAAAATGATTGATGGGAGTAGCAGTGGCTCAACGAGTGCTGTCCTCCTCTGTGGACTCTGCTGCAGAACATTAGTTTTCAGGCCGTCTAACAAATAGATAAAGAGTTTTATTTATTATTTCAAGTCTACAATTGAATAAAGAAAAGTGTGCAGTTATTTGTAGAGTGAGCTTTTATACAAGTCAATAAAAACTTTGAAAAGTTGTGTCATTTTCTTCCCAGTGAGGATTTTGTGTCGTCGTACTACGTGTCCTTCAGTAACGACAGCCATGACTGGACTGTACTTCACGACGGTTACGCTGAATGGGTGAGTGGACGTTTGAGGAAAAGAGGAAAATAAAGATTCTGCTGTTTAACGACTGTGAACGACTCCCACAGCTTTTCTATGGAAACGTGGACAAGGACACGCCGGTGATGAACCTGTTTACCATCCCTGTGGTGGCGCGTTACATCCGCATCCTGCCTCAGAGCTGGAACGGCAGCCTGTGTCTCAGAGCTGAGATCCTGGCCTGTCAGTTCCCCAGTGAGTATCACAGCACACTCCAACACAGGTTTCTTTCAAATGTGCAACATAGAGTGTCTTAGATCCTTTATTTCAGCACAGCCTATAGGCAATCTGATGAAAAAAAATCATAATTTTTACTTTATAATAACTATAGAAACACACATGAGCAAAAAGTCCTCAAAATGTTTCAAATCAGATTGAATTTGTGAGATTTGTGAACACGTCACAGTTCAAAAAGGAAAGAAAAACGCTCCATTTTGTGAATTATTGCTACTTTACATCACTACTAAAAATGTAGTGATGAGTTTGACTCACCAACAAAAAAAAACTGCATTGTTTAAAGCCTGAATATGTTAATATGACCTTTAAACACACACACACCAGGACGTCCATATAAGGAGTTGCACTACGGTTAAAGGTTAAAATACATAACTCTCAATATTCTCTACATTTATTGATATTTAATGACTAAAATTCAATCATATTTTAGCATCCACAGTCATTTCTCATCAAACTCTGTATTGATGTCATCATAATAACTTGAGTGAGTGTGTTGCTTCTTTCAGCCATTTATCAAAGTGAAAATGAAGTGAACTCAACAGACGACCTGGACTTCAGACACCACAATTATAAGGAGATGAGACAGGTCGGTATACAGGTGATAAATACACCAGTTATTGTCCTGAACAACAATGTGACCCATCTGTTCTCGTCTCCTTCGTCTCCTCCAGATGATGAAGACGATAAATGAAGAGTGTCCCAACATCACCAGGATTTACAACATCGGCAAAAGCTCTCAGGGCCTGAAGATGTATGCTATGGAGATCTCTGACAACCCAGGAGAACATGAGACAGGTGAGTGACAGACAGCTGATGTTCTATTATAATAATAATAATACTAATAACTCCTTACATTTCAGTCCTCCGCACCTTGTGCGCTCGGACTCTAATAATATTCATTGATAAATATAGCTGTGTGTCATCTGCATAACAATGAAAGTGTATGTTGTGCTTTCTAATAATGTTCCCAGTCACCGTCTCAGCCGTTGTAGGACCTGAATTTACAGTTTATTCATACTGAAGTGTATGAATAAACTGTAATATTGTTCAGTAAAGTAAATTTTTCAATTCATCATCTTTCCTTAAAGTAAAACATTATCTTATAACTGAATACAATACATCGTCCTTTTTAGTGCCAGTAAAGGTTTCTGTCCCGTTGCGTCGTCACCAGGTGAACCGGAGTTCCGATACACCGCTGGTCTCCATGGTAACGAGGCACTGGGCCGAGAGCTTCTCCTCCTGCTGATGCAGTTTCTGTGCAAAGAGTACAACGACGACAACCCCAGAGTGCGCCGCCTGGTGGACGGCGTGAGAATACACCTGGTGCCCTCACTCAACCCCGACGCTTACGAGCTGGCCTTTGAAATGGTGAGATGAGCCTGGTGCCGCCGCATGGTTACATGTGACCAACGGCTTTTACATTTACATGACATCAATGTTTAAAAATATGAATTATTATATGAAAATTGACGTCACTTATTCAGTGTAATGGTCACGTTGGGTTCCACGACCTCTGGAGTTCAGTTTTCAAACAGAAGCTTTTTTTTTTTACAACAGTGAGGTAAAAGTGGTAGAGAATGTACGGATGTTTACGGTGGTGTCCTAAAAATATGCAACTCTAAGAGCAGCTCTGTAGAGGAAACGTTGAAAGTCTGAGAGTTTGAGTTTTAGAATACATATTCAGTAAATGAGTTACTGGCCTAAAATGTCAGGATAGACCTGATTCAAGTCCCCGTTTCTGTCCAATCAGGGCTCAGAGATGGGGAACTGGGCACTGGGCCACTGGACCGAAGAGGGTTACGACATTTTCCAGAATTTCCCAGACCTCAACAGCATCCTGTGGGGCGCGGAGGACAGAGGCTGGGTTCCTCGTATCGTGCCCAACCATCACATTCCCCTCCCAGAAAACCATCTTAACTCCTCTGTGAGTTTGTTGTCAAAGAATCCCCAGCAATGTTTTAACATTCATGTATTCATTCAGTTCTGTTCTGTTCTGTTCTGGTCTGGTCTGGTCTCACAGATGGCCACTGAGACCAAAGCCATCATTTCTTGGATGCAGCGCAACCCATTTGTGCTTGGAGCTAATTTACAAGGAGGAGAAAAACTGGTCGCATACCCTTTCGACATGCAGCGCCCGCCAGTTTCAGTAAGACCATGTCATCATAATCTTTAAATGTACCAGGAACCGAGCACGTGTATAATAACGCCGCATTGCCCTGATTAAGTTAAACGACAACAGGCGATGGAGGAGCAACGGCGACATGAACGAGGAGACGTGGGCTCGCATTCAGCGGCAGAATGAGGGAGCGCCGAGGGAGACGCCGGACGACACCATGTTCCGATGGTTGGCCATGTCGTACGCCCACAGCCACCTGACCATGACTGAGACCTACCGAGGCTCCTGCCACGGCGATGATGTCACGGGGGGGCAGGGAATCGTCAACAGAGCCTCCTGGAAGCCGATGGTCGGCAGTAAGTGTTGAAACACAGGCTACATTCATAAGGTTCTTAACAGCTGAGCCATATGAAAGGACTGGATCTGTAAATGAGCAATTTTCCACATTGATGTTTCTCGTTAGTGAGCAATCGACTCCGAACCCGTTTGTGTCACTTCAATCCTTTTGTTAAACTCTGTGTCCCACTGTCTCTCAGGTATGAATGATTTCAGCTACCTGCACACCAACTGCTTTGAGCTTTCCGTATTTTTGGGCTGTGACAAGTTTCCCCATGAGAGTGAACTTCCCCTGGAGTGGGAGAACAACCGCGAGGCTCTGCTGTCCTTTATTGAACAAGTGAGAATGGGAGGAGATAATTGAATGTTTCCCTTCCAGCAGGTTCACGTTACTGTGGTCAGAATACATTTAATGTTGATTTACATACGTTACTCTGTAATATCATCGCCAAATATTTAGTCTTGATTTTAGTACTGTGATGAAGAAAGTGAGGCAACTGAAACTTATGACCTAATATTTAGGATTGCAAATATTGTGCAAGAGTCTCCAAACACGACAAAAGTCTCCAATATAACACCAGAAAAAGTCGCTAGATTTGTCGCTAGTCGCTTTTGACAAAAAAAGTCGCTAGATTTGTCGCTAGTCGCTTTTGACAAAAAAAGTCGCTAAATTTGTCGCCAGTCGCTTTTGACAAAAAAAGACGCTAGATTTGTCGCTAGTCGCTTTTGACAAAAAAAGTCGCTGGATTTGTTGCTTTTGACAAAAAAAGTCGCTAGATTTGTCACTAGTCGCTTTTGACAAAAAAAGTCGCTAGTCGCTTTTGACAAAAAAAGTCGCTAAATTTGTCGCCAGTCGCTTTTGACAAAAAAAGACGCTAGATTTGTCGCTAGTCGCTTTTGACAAAAAAAGTCGCTGGATTTGTTGCTTTTGACAAAAAAAGTCGCTAGATTTGTCACTAGTCGCTTTTGACAAAAAAAGTCGCTAGTCGCTTTTGACAAAAAAAGTCGCTAAATTTGTCGCCAGTCGCTTTTGACAAAAAAAGTCGCTGGATTTGTTGCTTTTGACAAAAAAAGACGCTAGATTTGTCGCTAGTCGCTTTTGACAAAAAGTCACTAGATTTGTCACTAGTTGCTTTTGACAAAAAAAGTCGCTAGATTTGTCGCTAGTCGCTTTTGACAAAAAAAGTCGCTAGATTTGTCACTAGTTGCTTTTGACAAAAAAAGTCGCTAAATTTGTCGCTAGTCGCTTTTGACAAAAAAAAGTCGCTAGATTTGTCGCTAGTCGCTTTTGACAAAAAAAGTCGCTAGATTTGTCGCTAGTTGCTTTTGACAAAAAAAGTCGCTAGATTTGTCGCTAGTCGCTTTTGACAAAAAAAGTCGTTAGGAGTTGGAAAGTTGCCAGATTTAGCGACAAATTCACCAAGTTGCATTACAAGACGTGTATGAATCAAAAAGTGACACTCAAACATAAATTCAAACATTAAAGATCCAGTGCATAACATCTGTCTGTCACCACCTGAGGAATTCTTTTACATGACTTTGCAGGTACATCGAGGGATAAAGGGAGTAGTGAGAGACGTGGAGGGAAATCCGCTGCCCAACGTCACAATATCTGTGGAGGGAATACGCCATGATGTCACAACTGGTATGTCCAGAAATGCTTCATTTAAAAGGTTTTTGTATTTGAATGAAAATCCAGATCCTCGCCCGTGAGCTCCCTACAAATGTCATTTTAGCTGCAGGTGGTGATTATTGGCGACTCCTGAATCCAGGGGAGTACAAGGTGACGGCCAAAGCTGAGGGCTACACGCCTCAGACCAGACTCTGCATGGTGGGTTATGACGCCGGAGCGACTCCATGTGGATTCGCTTTGGCCAGATCCAACTGGGACCGCATCAAACAGATCATGGCGCTGAATGGCAACAGGCCCATTCGACTGGTCCCCAAAGCGAATGTCGTGAAAACAACCGTGGCCAGCGCCGTGGGAGTGGGCACCACTGATCCCGGGACAGAGAGTCACGCCAGCTCCCAGAATGCAGAGCGACTGAGGCGGCTCAAGCTCATGCGTCTCCGCAGACTGCGTCAGCAGAGATTAAGAGGCCGCTCGAGTACGACTACTACTCCTACTACGACCACCACCACCACCACTACGACGACAACCACCACCACAACTCTGCCACCAGAAACAGAGAAAACAACGTCCTGGTACGACTCGTGGTTTCCCGTGGACGACTGGTCGACCGAGAACCCGTTTGACAGCATCATCTTTGACTCCGTGCCCACGCAGGACTATCCCTTTGAATTCACCATCGATTGATCGCTGCACTGTACGAGTCATGTGACACACAAAGACCTTACTCGCCACTATGTGATGCTGCAACAACATCACAGCTTTATAACGCTTTGGGTTCACATTTGAGCAGAGTAGAAACACGATACTGACCGCAGACCGGATATAAAAAGTGCACGTAGTCTTCTGTTTTGCAGTGTGAGGTTAGAAAGGATGAAGCAGCTTATTGTTGCAAATATAATGCTTGAAAGGAAGTCTGAGGGAAAGTCTACAGCCATGTTTCCACCAATTGGAACGGTTCAGTTTGGTTTGGTACAGTACGGTACACCCTTCCCTTTCAAAGCGGCGTCAGCTTTGCACGCGATCGACTACGTTGACATTTTATACACAGTCTGTGGAACTGACAGTTACGCACAGAGCAGCAGCACGAGCACAGACGTCAGTAACAAAAGACTCACCATATAAAAGCGACACTAGCGATATATTACAGTCAGATACAGTGATTTACATCAATCTAGTTGTTAATAACACATTTGTAGTGATGCATTAACCACCTAGTTATAAAAACTCAATGAGAGCAGACACATGCAACCCTCTCTATCATCCTGGTCACATGGTGGTGGTCTCTCTTCACATCATTAATTGTAAAATGTAGGGTTTATAGATTGTTTAGGACTTTTCATTTTTCCAGTATTCCAATATGACCAGTATCAGTTAATCCCTAATCTAACGGACGTGTCTGCTGCTTTGTGTCTTCATCAGATAACCTTCTGTGTGTCAGTGCCTCACTTAGAACCACCTCAAAAGTCTAGAAGACATTTTTGATTTTTAGAACAGATGTGGAGCAGAAAGCCTCTGTTGAGCAGAGACTAGAAGGCTCATGTTTATTTGGGTTTCTGTTCAGTCAAACAAACTAAATATGACAACAATACAAACATGACACTCTTCCATAAGAAATCCATGTACATGGCATCTTTCTTTAATAGCTTCATGATGTGATGGCTGGTCACAGTTAAACTGAATCAATGTAGTGTTGAATGCATTTTATTAAAATAGTTATTTTCTAAAATATCTGTCCTTTTATGTGATTTAATGTTCCTGATGAAGGATTAAATTCTGCCTGATAATCGGATTATATTACGGTCATTCAGAGATGAATGACAGCCTGCAACTCTGATCCAAACACTCAAGACTCTCTTCATTTTCTTTACTTTGTTTTAATACAAATATTACACAGACATAAATTGTACTGCTGGTGAGACAGTAGGTATTATTACTGTAATTCTCAGTCTCCGCTCACGTTTCACATCAACACGTAAGGATTTGACAGAAATCCTTGTTCAAACTTGATATTCCTTATATTTCCTACTCCGTCCACACAAGTCAGTATAAGTCCATTTAGTCAGTGTCCTGTTGAGCATGTGGAGCAAAGTCCACACAGCTGATATTCGTCTCACCTGGGGGACAACACGGAGACCACGCTCTGTCCTCTGCACAGCTGAGAGAGACAGTGCTGCAGCAGCTATGACTTGCTGGTGTTGCCTTTCCTGCCTCTGCCTCCGCTGTATCTGAAGCTCTTCAGTGGGTTTGCCCCCTTGATGTTCTTCTACAGAGAGAAAATCGATTATTGGATTGCTTCAGTCAAACTACTAATGCAGCATTTGTGAAAAACTTTGTTTGTTTGTGGTTTGTGTTTGTGTTTGTTTGTACTTTTTTCAGCCCTACACAGTACATCACATTTTATTTTAAAACACAAATGATGACATTTTAAGTACTAGAGCAACAACAGATGTCACGATTACTTGATTTAACAATTAATGATTTTACACATTCATAGTGTTGTGAAATAAATTAAAGCTCATTGCAAAAAGTACAACCCTCAGTCTATGACACACATGTCAATTTGAGTCTCACCTTAAAACTGGTCTTAACGACCCCTTCAGGTTTTGGCGTTTCCTTCCTCTTCCTCCTCCTCCTGCTGGACATTGGATTGACCACGCCCCTCAGCGACTCAGGAACTGGAGGAGTAAGTGATGATAAGTCACTCAGACAACTTTGCAGCAATGATACTGTGCAGTGTAGTGTGTGTGTGTGTGTGTGTGTGTCTCACTGAGGTACTCGGGGACGTTCCTCAGGTGAGGTTTGACGACAGCAGGATGGAGGTCTTTGTCGTGTCTGAGCAGCTGCAGATCTCTGGGATTATCCTCGAAATATGTCTGAGCAGAAACATGCCATCAGTTACAAACTCATACTGCACTGAAACAGTTACTCCATTACTGAATTAAATGCACAAGAATCGTTGTCATTTAGAAATGAGGTCACGTGTAGTTGTGAATCGAGATTGTGATTTTGGAACGATTTATCGTGCATCCCTACACAGATTATACTGCATAAAGTCAGATTAGTCACCGCCACTCACCTTGAGTTTTTCAGAATTAAGCAGCTCCTGTTTAATCTCCTTCAGCCTGGCCTCCCTCACCGCCTGCTTCGTCACTGAACGCATGGCGTCCTACGACAAAACAAAGTAAAACAAAGTAAAACAAAGTTAACAGTCCCGAAAAGCTCAAATTAAACTTTGATCATAACATACGACTAATAATGAAATGATGACGTGTGTGTGTGTGTGTGTGTGAGGACACTTACCCTGCACCTGTACCTGAAGCCTTCGATCTCCTCCATTTTAAACTCGTAAGGTTTCAGGACAGAATCAGCATTATCTAAATAAAAAACAGATGAACAGAAACATCTCCTGATTATCACTGTTTGCTTACAGAGCAGCAGGAAAGTCACTGGTGAAGCTTTTTCTCTTTTAAAACCTTTGGTCAGAGCCATGTCAGCATTACTAATCAAAGAAAAAAGCCTTCATTTTCATTATATATCTTTTGATCTCTTAGAGGCTTTGATATATTTTGTGAGCACACATGGAGTAAATATTTTTCTTTTTATTGTCGGCTAATTGAATTTTGTGTTTTCGGTTCAGTTACGGAGAATCCCGAGTATGAGCAGGTGTGTGTTTTAAAAACTGACCTGTGGGACAGACGTGATATTCACCTGTCAATGCTTCTTTAAAAATAAGGCAGTGGGGAATGAAGTAAACACACCAAGCATTCTCAGGTCAGTCGTCACGCCCACCCTGGGGTTTGTTTCCTCCAGTGTTCACTCATGTGTGATAACTCGCATCACTTAAAAGCACAGTATGTAAATTCTGCTTCTCTTAATCAAAACAATGACAAACAACCTGACATGACGACATCAGAAGCAGCTTAGGATCGAGGGAATTGTTACCAGCACTGCTGAAGAAAATCTATGACTGTGACTTGTGTGGTTAAAGCAGAGATGAGTAAAGTGGATGACAACAGGAATTACCTTGAGCAGAAATAAAGACGTAATACAGACAGAAATGTTGCCCATTATATGTTTAAAGTAAAAACAAAAATAGAATCCTCCTCCGTTACCTCCTGTGAGAGCCTCATCCACTTCAGACAGTAAAGCCAGCTCAGTGTGGGAGATGAACGATAGAGCAGTGCCTGGGTTGTCTGCTCTCGCCGTTCTGCAACATCAAACAAATACTGACCATGAGCGACGAGGAACCAGAAGCTGCAGCAAGTGCGACTGAAGTGCAAACACCGCTCACCTTCCAACTCTGTGAATGTACGACTCCACAGTGGTGGGGAAATCAAAGTTGATGACACTGGCAACATTTTGGAAATCGACACCTCTGGAGACTCCATACTCATTGTCCTTAGCTCTTAAAAACAACAACATAACAAAAACACAGTCACGTCAACAGGAGACTTTAAATCACTTGTGTAAAAGTGCAGCAACACGTGGAGATACTTTGATTTTATTTTACTTTGCTGCTTTATTACTCTATGTTTATGGCTGCATAATTACTTAATAACAATGACTAGGCCTATTCACACATTATACAACAAACATTGATGACAATAGTGCTGAATAATAATAATATAATAAGTTGAACTCGGGAGACTCACTTTCCTCCTTTCTCTGTGTTCTTCTTCTTCTTCCCTTTGCCTGCGGTCGTCTGTGGAGCTGCAGTGGGATCAGCCAGACTCTGTTCATCTGTGGCAATGATGTAGTTGTAAAATCCCTGGTTAAACTGGGTGATGATGTGACACCTGCAGGGAGAAAAAAAATAAAAAGCTAATGAGTGTTTACTTTAGAGTACAGGGGAAGATTTTCTGCTGCTTAATTTGGAATGTTAGTTCAATGAGAGAAGACTCTAAGCAGTACGACCAGATTCTGATTTCAGTTCAGCCTACAAGATTATCAGGCTGATCATTTGGTTGCTGAGATTTGAAAGTCACAGCCAATCATCCATAACTGCCTCTTGATCCACAGTCACTGCTAATAATACACTCACTAAGTGTGAAATAATCAAAGACACATTTCCACTGGTCCATCAATGAGAAGACGAGGGAGATGGACCAGACAGAAATCACCGCTCTGCTTCAACCTGTAGACAAACTCAGCCAAACCAACAGTTTGTGTGCACGTAAAGAGAAAGATCTCAAATATTTTTGTATATATGTAGCTGTAGAAATACATAGTTGTAGTTACTGCTACCAAACTTGAGTATAAATCCTGACCCTGACTTTACTCTTGAGCCAAGTAGCAAATTAGCCTATAAGAGGATTCTAATCACAGAGTAAGACAATAAAAAGTAACTTGACCAATACACCACGTGAACCAGCTGTCAATCACATTTTAATTGAGTAGGTCATCTTCCTAATTTGGCAAAATGGAGACATTTGACAGGAATGCTGATGTAATTTTGCTCCATATTACATATACAGTTTTGTTTTGATAAGAAAGTAATAAGTGGTCAGTTTATCCACATAAAGTACGTTAGTATGGAGCCAATATTATAGCAGTTCCACCTGCATCTGTGTAATTATATTTATATCTGGGTAATAACATTTAGAAAAGTTTCAAGTAGTACCAGGGAAAGGTTTTTGGGCCGTATCAGCCGGCCTCTGTCACCAAGAAAACATTCCTTGAGCTTTAATTCAGACGCGTTAAATATCTCTACGTGTGTGTGTGTATAATCACATCTGTAAACGTGTAAATAATCTGGATGCATTTTGAGATGTTTGACAGGATTTCTGCACTTTTTTCAAGAATACAAATAATATAAAAAAAAAGACATTTATTTTCATAGTGAATGTTACATTTTTACATATTTATTTACAATAGAATGCATTTTTGCAGCTGTGGCAGGATCTGTGATGTGACCCTTCATAAATCTGGTTGACACAGTGGAGCTTACAAGTGTTGTTGGCTCTTGAGGGCCGTGCCCTGCCGTCGTGATGCACGCACAGCTTTTCCACGCATCTGGCAGGCGTTCATCACTTGAACACTAGACCTGACATAGTGACTGTAGGGATACAGGTGGGTAATGTGGCCCAAGCTGGTGAACTGATGCTGCATCAGCTGTAGAGGTGTGATCCTTTTTGCTACGTCCAGCTGCAACATTTCTTTTAGCACGTCTACAAACATGCACACATCTTTCTTCTCTGTGTAGCGATCTGTTCCTCTGTAGCTGCTGAGGGGTCTGATGTGAAGGAGGTCATTCAGTGAGGACAAGTATGACATCTGCTTTGTCGCCGTCATCCCCGTTTCTCGTTGGAACTGCTCTGGTGTCTTGAGTTTCCAAAGATAGTTGCCGTTTCTTTGGAAAAAGCAGTCAGTTTTGCAGCCAGCGGAGAGCAGTCTGTCAGGAGGCTGACCTTGAACCTGCGTTATGTTCCTGATCACGTCATACTCACTGTTACCGAAGTAAAGCAAGTGACCGAGATACAGGAAAGCTGCTATGCATCCAAGAGACCACATGTCTATGGTCCATGAGAGAGTTAGTCCCAAAATGACCTCTGGAGAGCGGTAAGGACGGCTCTGGACGTATGAGCCAACGGCATGACCAGACTCAGGAGCCGAAAGGCCAAAGTCAATAACCTTGACTCTAAAGGGCTCTTGTTGTTGGTTCACCAACATCACATTCTCCAACTTGAGGTCTGCGTGTATTATTTTAGCAGCCTTCAAGTGGTGAAGAGCATTGGCAAGCTGATGGACAATTGGTCTGATATGCTTCAAAGGCAGAGGATGGAATTGTCTCTCCTTCATATAGTCAAAGAGACTTCTGTCCAGGTGCTCAAACACGAGACAAATGTGTCCTTGGTCGACAAAATCCTCGTACCAACGAACAATGTTGCACCGGTCTGGGTTGAGTGATTGCAGTCTCTTCAAGGCAGCCACCTCCAGCTTAGCCTGCATATAGTTGTGATCAGTGTTCATCATCATCTTGATGGCCACAGACTTCATGTCATTGATCCTCACATACTTTGCAACAGTACCAAAGGTGCCCTGCCCCAGGAAAGACTGCACCCGGTAGCTGCAGGATTCAGAGACGAGCAAACCTCCACCGTGGACAGTTGAGTTAAAGTTGAAGGCTGTGTCAAGCTGGGCCTCCTCCTGCTGCTGCTGCTGAGAGCTCAAAACAGGCATGGTGCTGAGAAGATCTGCCAGTTCTGAAGGTGCAACTGTGGTCCAACGTTGAAGAACATTGAAATGTTTAGAATGCTCCAAGAGTCCTTTATGACCCTCCCACACGTCCTTTAATGCCTTTAATGTCTTTGATGCATGTGTGTGTGTTGGAAAAAATGACATCATGCGATGTCATGAAGGCCCCTCCCACACGTCCTTTAATGCCTTTCATGTCTTTGTGTCCTCTGTGTGTGTGTGTGTGTGTGTGTGTGTGTTTGTGTGTCTTGGAAAAAATAGGGAGAAGGAAGCATTTATCTTTCTTACCTTCTATGAGTTATTGCAAACACAATTTCCATTATCATCAGATAAAGATGTAAACTATGTTATATAGACACTGTCAGTCTTCTTACCCATGTAAGGTTCAATGCCCTATGCATCGCTAGCTAATGTTTGCACTACATAATAAGCACTAACACTGACTACACTTAAATCCAGTCATATTTGCCAGAGATAACAGCTTATGTAGGCATTAGCTCCCTAGCAAGTGCTTATTGCTAGCGATCATCTTCTCAAACAACTTGTTTTGTCCACAAATCAAAATTATTCAGTTTTAATAATTTCTTTGTTTTACGGAGTAAAGAAAGAAGAAAAAACTAACTTTTAAGAAGCTGAAAATTCAGTGTGTGTGTGTGTGTGTGTGTGTGATTGATTCACATAAACATTTCGACACCAGCATCACCTGCACTCTCCTCTTACCTGGACTGAACAGGCAGCTCAGAGTTGAGCACGCAGGCAGGAATGGCAAACTGTTCCAGGAACAGCTTCAGTCTGTAGCATCTCTCCACGGTCCCCACAAAAACCAGCGTCTTTCCCTGCACCAGTCGCAGCTTCAGCAGCGTGTAGATGAGCAGAAACTTGTCCTCCTCCTCGCACTTGATGCTGTACTGCTGGAGCTGGCTGCTGTCTGGAAGCTGAGAGCCCTGCAGTTTCAGAATCACCTGAGAACAAGCACACATCACAGGGATTCAGACCAACGTCATGGACCAAGAACACACTATATGGCAATGTACAGGAAACCTCTCTGAGGCTGTAGCAATGACATTACTGGGTTGTGAAGCAGCAGCTCCTTCAAGGCCTGAACATCTTCAGTGAAAGTGGCCGACATCAGGAACGACTGGTAGATCTTAGGCAGATGACTATGACAAAACAAACACAGCATGTTGATTTGAAAAGAAACACCCATTTTTTTTATTAAAAAAGATAATAATAGATAATAGAGGAGAAAATATAAAATATAAACAGTTCAACTTCTAGACAAAGTTACTTTTGTCAATGTGATTGTGTGCATTTATGTCTCAGTACAGGCGACAGGTGGAGACAAAGAAAGTAAAGCGAAAAACATTTCACACAGCAGCATTATAGCTTAAAACACCAAGACGAGGTATGGGAACAACATCGAGAGTCGATTAAATACCAATATTAATGCAACTCTCACCACAACAGGTTCTTCAGGTCCGCCTCAAACCCAAAAGAGAAAAGCAGGTCAGCCTCATCCACCACCAGTGTCTCCAGCGATGAATGCAGGACCAGGTTCTGGGCGGTGAGGTGAGCCAACACGCGCGATGGTGTTCCCACAACGACATCAGGCTTCTCCATTAAGATAGGTCTGTCAAGAGAGGCAACATGAAACCTCCTTTATATTTCTACAGAATAGTACAGGTTCATTTTTGATTTGACAAATGTCAAATTGATTAGCACCAAAATTAGGGGTGAACACAAACATGGTGGTGAGGTTTTTAGAAAAAGTGACAGCCCTCATACATAAATAACAATCAACAGGGCTCCAGACTGTGTGTGACTGTGACATAATGACATATTTACATATTAAAGATAAGAAGTGTTTGAGCAGACTGACCTCTGTGCTGACAGATCGGCCTTTCCTGAAATGTCAGTCACTCGCACGTCCCTTGAGCAGTACGCCGTCAGCTGCTTTATCATGGTCTGGACCTGGCGACCCAGCTCTTTGGTTGGAACCAGGATCAGAGCCCTGACGTCCTGCTCACGGACACTCTGAACATGACAACAACAACAACAACACAAGGATGAAGAATGAACAGCACAGAGACACACTCTGAAAACCGTCACTATCAACAACTTCAACAACTTTTTCGCTTTTCCATGAGACAGCCCGACATCTTTCATCTACAATGACAACGGCATAATAATGCAGGTACACCATTTCCAAGATCAATAAACCTTTATTTCTAAGAATATTTAACACTGGATGTGGAAGACATTTTACAGATCCACAATAAATGAACAAAACAACCAAAAACAATTAATAAAATGGACTCTCAGTCTCTGTTAACATAAAATGCACTTGAATAAAAACCAAACACAATCAAAACAATAAATAAAATGGATGTAAACAAAATTGCATTCATTAACAGGCAAAGCTGTCAGTTACGACCTTTGTAAGCAAAAAGTGCAAAAGAGATGCCTCAACAGGTCATATACTAAAAGCTTTTAAAGATTATTTCTCAGCATAACACTTTGTTCTTTGTTCAAATAAAGCCAAAGTGAATTGCAGCAGAGACTAGGGCTGTAAAGTCCCGGGCGACTAGTCGATTAATCAGTTGATACGTTCTGGTTCAACTCAAATTCTGATAAGTCGACTTTTTGCTGTGCACAGAGACAAATCATCTAAATATTCCTCAACAGTTGATATCGCGCTGATATCAACGTAGCATAGTATATTTTCGGAAATCATGCGCTATGATATTGCACAGATGCACAAGATGCAAAACACTTTCAGAGCTGTCATCACTCAGTTCAGTTCAGTGACTGTCAGACAGACATCTGTTCTCCAGTCATGCAGAAGTACCAAACGATTCTGTGAACAAATCTTTTTAATTATCTGAGTCTAATGATTCAGTGCACTGAAAACAACTGCTCTACAAGTCACCAGTTTGTGTGTGTGTGTACAAACTAGTACATGTAAAACAAAGACAACAGTTTCATAGAGCCAGGCTATGATGACACCACTCAATTTGAGGAGGTACTATAGTGATGGAAAACCATACCAAACCGTATAGAGTCGCACCGTGCCGTGCCATGCCATGAAACACTAACTTGAGATGCACTCACCTGTTTGGAGTTCAGGATGCGTTGAATGACAGGTACGGCATAAGCAGCAGTTTTTCCAGATCCCGTTCGAGCTCTGGCCAGAAGGTCTTTCCCCTCCAGAGCCAAGGGAATGGCCTTCTCCTGGATCAGTGTGGGTTGGGACCAACCCAGGTCTGCAACCGCCTGAATCGTGACAACAACAGGAAACAACATTTAAGAAGCTGAAACATCTGAGAGCTTGCTTTAATTATTAAAAACACTCAACAAAGTCACAGCACAAAGCAAATTTTTTCTCTGAGATCATTACTTTGTGGCCATTGTTCCTAATATGTCATAAACTTAATTAAGGCAAATCAGGGTCACATCATACAAAAGTGATATTTGGTGTAGTAGCAGAAGACAGCCTTGTAAAGCAAGCAAAACACTTAGATTTGGTAAATGTCATATTTGATTGTCTGTTGCAGAGACACACTGAGTAATGGTGGATCAATTAAAAATGGACTTCTGCATGTCTATAAATGTGTAAAGAAAATAGTGACACAGCTAAATTTGCTTGTATGCCATTGTGATATATTTGTGGTACTTGACAATTAGGTCAACATAACCAGAAAAAATGTGACACAGCTGCTTTCAAACAACTGGAAAAAACTGATTGATAATGAATCAACATAGCTGCCAGTTTATAACCATTAATATACTCAAAGTATTCGTGAAAACAACAATTGCATTTACAAATAACTGTTTTAGCAGTTCAATTCCAACTGTTTAATATCAGATATACATACTTTACACATTTATTTTGCTCTGGTTTGTATTTTTGTATGTATTAATTGTCATGTTTACATCTCTGATCCTTTTAACTATTTGCTAACACAGTTTCTGTGTTTTATTTATTGTCTGTGTGTCATTTCTATTGTGAGTTAGTCGTTGAACATGCAGACACTGTTCTGTGAACTAAGGACTGGAACACAAACTAAAACCATTGTGTTGTAACGCGTGTCGTAGTTTAGCAAACACCTGTGACGTGTTTCCGCAGCTCTTACCACTGACGCTCTTCAACATCAACATTTATTCCCTCCGTTAGTTTAGTTAAACACAGACTTTGTCCCACAGTCCCAGAGTTTTATTACCTTTAACAGACGGTCGTCTAAACCCATTTCATCAAACTGTAGCCTCTCAGCAGCCATGGTTCCTCTGAGCACCACACACACACACACACACGTGCGTCGCAGGCTTTCTACGTCATTTCCTTCTTCTTCTCCTTCTTCTTCTTTGTTTTTTTTTTTTTTTGAGGTTACGGGCGGTTGGCAAACAACGGTTTGGTGCATTACCGCCACCATCTGGTATGGATTGTTAATCTAACTCGGGGGCGTCAAACTCTTGTTAATCCGGGGGCCACAAACGGCACACTTTGATCTCAAGTTACCGGATCGGTAAAATAATAGCATGATAACTGTAATGAAGTTTCTGTTTACAAAACAAATGATGAACAAACCTCAAATATCCTGAGGAAAAACAAGTGCAATGTCAGCAATATTACCCTTTACCGCCTTGTATAAAGTACCTTAAAGGGATAAGGGATTGAGTGAGTAGTTAAGTAAGTAACTTAGTACAAGTATGTTACCAGAAAATGGTGTTGCCTTGATTTACCTCCTCCCGTTTGTTTTGCCCCTGTGCCCGCGCGTCTTCCTGCTAGGAACTGGTCCAGCCACCAAACCCCACATCCTCCTCTTCATCTTCATCTTCATCCTCCTCTTCATCTAAAATCTGATTATGCTAACCGCCAAAAAACAAACAATCAAACAGATATTCTCCGTCAGAAACAAACTATTTCAAATTTCTCATCAATGAAACCTTAAATCACACAATAAACATAGAGAATGAGAATGAAACTAAATGAAACATTATTTTTCAAAGATTTAGTTTGAAAGTTAGAAAACTGCAAATATTAAAAATACCTCCACGGTCCACCCTGCGATATTTATTTATAATGCTGCGTTTGACCAGCAGATGGCGACAAAACCCCGGCCAGAGCGCGCTCGTGCGCGTTCGCACATCTGAAAACAAGCAGCATCTTGTGAGCTGGACAAACAGTGAACCTGTGGAGCCTTTTAAAGGGACATTCTGCATAATATGACTCCTGCACTGGAGCTGTGGAGCAGGTGGTGAAGCTGAAGCAGCAGCAGCAGGAGCAGCAGCAGCAGGAGGAGCGGCGGCAGCTCATCCATTCATCCTCCTCCTCCTCATCTTCTCACAGCTAATACATGAGTCAACATGGCGGCGGAGCACATCACCCTGTAGCGCTGCTCACACACGGAAACAAATAAACAAACAGAGGTCCTTCAGTCTGATGTTATTTACATTGTTCTGGATGAGCCCGCAGTGTTCCCCGCAACAAAGCTACAGGTAAAATGTTTCTTATGTAATCTAATGTTCTTATATATGGGTATTTATACATACATTTATATTATATATACATATGTGTGTGTGTGTGTGTGTGGCTGATTTGACCTTTTCTTCCCTTTATCTGATTAAATGTAACAGATTAATAACAAAATAAATAAATACACTGAGGCTACAACAGGTAATTGACTATCAATTGATACTTCATTAATCAGCATCTGTTTTGATAACCAATGAATCAGTTTGAGTGTTTTTTTAACATATAAAAAACCAAACTGACTAATGTTGGTTTGTGGAGTCTGAGAACAGCATCAGTTTGAGGTTTCATGGACCAAACAACAGATTGATGAATAAATGATGAAAAACAACACTTGTCTCTGCAATCTGCATTTTGTTACTTTTATATTTAATGAGGAATAATGTTTAAAGCCAATGTTAAAAAAACTAAACTTATTCAACTTTGGGATAAAATTATAAAGATTGAATGCACAAAGGTAATAATCAGCCACTGCTAATATAAACGTGCTTTTAAAAAAAGGTGTATATAATATTTTTCACCATCTTCTAACTAGTGATGGGATCATATTTACAATAAGTTAATGAATCATCTCTTACAATCATCATGAAGCTCAAGATTTATTATGATCCTATTAAAATTAAAAAAATATGTATGCTAACTGTGCAGACACGGTGGGTGAATTGGGGGTTGATGGTGTGAAAATCAACATTATTTAATCCTGGTTATTTTCCTCCTCACTCAGACTCGATGGCGTTCATGTCACGGTTCTCTCGCTCTCGGAGCAGCTCCAGGTCTCCCAACCGGAAAGACTCGGAGCGCGTCTCCCCGATCCTGAGTGTGTCCGAGCTGGAGAGGCTGCTCTGCACGGGCAAGACTGCCTGTAACCATGCCGACCAAGTGTGGCCCAGACTTTACATAGGAGACCAGTGAGTTTAGGACATGACAACACATTTATTCATACATTCATTCACTGGCTAGGACCAAAGGTGCAAGTCCATTCACACCATTCACTCTCATCCTTATACCTTATATCTTTACATCCTTACACCTTTACATTCTACACCTTCTATAGGTATAAGAATATATATAATATACTGTGTATATAATAATGAAACCTAGTGATACAAGTGAGAACTAGTTTGTCTGACTTTTGCTGAAGTGTAAAAAACTCTCCTCTCCTCTCCTCTCCTCTCCTCTCCTCTCCTCTCCTCTCCTCTCCTCTCCTCTCCTCTCCTCTCCTCACCTCTCCTCACCTCTCCTCTCCTCTCCTCACCTCTCCTCACCTCTCCTCTCCTCACCTCTCCTCTCCTCTCCTCTCCTCTCCTCACCTCTCCTCTCCTCTCCTCTCCTCTCCTCTCCTCTCCTCACCTCTCCTCTCCTCTCCTCTCCTCTCCTCTCCTCTCCTCTCCTCTCCTCTCCTCTCCTCACCTCTCCTCACCTCTCCTCTCCTCTCCTCACCTCTCCTCACCTCTCCTCTCCTCACCTCTCCTCTCCTCTCCTCTCCTCTCCTCACCTCTCCTCTCCTCTCCTCTCCTCTCCTCTCCTCACCTCTCCTCTCCTCTCCTCTCCTCTCCTCTCCTCTCCTCTCCTCTCCTCTCCTCTCCTCTCCTCTCCTCTCCTCTCCTCTCCTCTCCTCACCTCACCTCACCTCTCCTCTCCTCACCTCACCTCTCCTCTCCTCTCCTCTCCTCACCTCACCTCACCTCACCTCTCCTCTCCTCACCTCACCTCACCTCTCCTCTCCTCACCTCACCTCTCCTCTCCTCTCCTCTCCTCACCTCACCTCTCCTCTCCTCTCCTCTCCTCTCCTCTCCTCTCCTCACCTCACCTCTCCTCACCTCACCTCTCCTCTCCTCTCCTCTCCTCTCCTCACCTCACCTCTCCTCTCCTCTCCTCTCCTCACCTCACCTCTCCTCTCCTCTCCTCTCCTCTCCTCTCCTCTCCTCTCCTCACCTCACCTCTCCTCTCCTCTCCTCTCCTCACCTCACCTCACCTCTCCTCTCCTCACCTCACCTCTCCTCTCCTCTCCTCTCCTCACCTCACCTCTCCTCTCCTCTCCTCACCTCTCCTCTCCTCTCCTCTCCTCTCCTCTCCTCTCCTCACCTCACCTCTCCTCTCCTCTCCTCTCCTCTCCCTGCAGAGACATCGCATCAGATCGGCGTGAACTGGCCAAACTGGGCATCACACACATCCTCAACTGTGCGCAGAGTAAGTGGCGCGGAGGGGCGGAGTATTACGCTGGGATGAACATCACCTACCATGGCATCGAGGCCCACGACTCCCCCACCTTTGACATGAGTGTTAACTTCTATCCGGCAGCAGAGTTCATTCACAAAGCTCTGACGAGCGGAGGTTAGTCTGTGAACGTGGACAGCACTTCAATTGTTTGTTCAGGGTTTTTTAAAGTGTGCTTGTGGGAAGTACTAATATGTAGTCAGTGCTGATTTTACGGTGCTGAAAATGTGATTTAACCCACTAAACAAAAGTTTTACAAAATAAAATCTACACTTACTTAAAAGGTACAGTGTGTGAAATGTTGAATGCTGCAGCTGAATAACCCTCACCTTATCATTCCTTTACAAATGTGTTAGTGAATCTATTCAGTTAGCATCAAAAGTAAAAAGATGTTTGATTCATCAGTTGTGGGCAATTGTAAAATCATAAATATAAAGGCCTCATTAATGAATAATAACATTAATTCAAAACAATTCATACAATCAGGGAATTGTACACTTAGAAAAAAATTAAGTATGATTATTTTATCAATGAAGGTTTTCTCACCTTCATTTTACACACTGCACCTTTAAGTCTATGAAATCTTAAAAACATGCTGCTTCATCTCACCTTTCTGGCTACAAACTGTTTGTAGACGTTTATCAAAGCATCACAACTCTGTTTTTACTGATGAGTTTGGAACATTGTTGCTTAATGATGAAGATTTTAATCGATAAAGAGACTTTGAAAAAATAGTTGTAATTAACCACTTTAACCAAGCTAATAATCAGGTGGTTAAAAATACAGCCTTATCATTATAAGGGCCAGAGCTCTTACTCTTTGGGTTTATTTTGAGGGTCTTGTCATGCATTCACCAAACTTCACACATCAGGACCTGCAAAAGTTGTGATATGACAGAGTTTTAGTGTGATCGATGTCTTTTGATGGAATCATTTTTAAAAACATTTAACTTTTTCATCAATCGAGATAAACAGTCAGACAAATATGATCTTGAGACTGAAACTGAAAAAACTAATCTGCATGTTATTTGCACAGAATTGTCCACGTCTGCATTGTGAACTCCTTATTTTGAACACCACTAGTAGAGCAAGAGAAGGAAACAAGACATAACAGAATTGCACACATGTGTCAAACATGTGGAACCGAACATAGTTCAGTTCATGTCATTATTCATGTGTAGGTAAGGTGCTGGTCCACTGCACCGTGGGTGTGAGCCGCTCAGCCACACTGGTGTTGGCCTACCTGATGATCCGCCAAAACCTGACCCTGGTGGAGGCCATCAAGACGGTGAAAGACCACAGAGGCGTCACCCCGAACAGAGGCTTCCTCCGCCAGCTCAACGGCCTGGACGGCATCCTGAGAGAGAGCCGCAAGACATCGCCGCAGAGCTGAAGACAGCGTGAGCCGCCGTGCAGGCTCAAGTCGGAGCTCATCTGCTTTAAACCAGGGAAACAATGGGACCAAGTCACGAGCAGCAGGTGA
This sequence comes from Solea solea, assembly GCF_958295425.1. Taxonomy (NCBI): domain Eukaryota; kingdom Metazoa; phylum Chordata; class Actinopteri; order Pleuronectiformes; family Soleidae; genus Solea; species Solea solea. The sequence goes on along the minus strand of NC_081152.1, from coordinate 1,699,554 downwards.
TGGAAGGATTCATAGGACTCATATCACTATCTTCATACTTATTACCTTGAGTCACTAAAACAACAGTAGCACTTGGTAGTAAATCACCAGGAGAGTAGCATATGTACATTTAAATACCAAACAGTAAACCGTAGCCCACTGTACAATTTCGAACGAGCCATGTTGATGTAGCTCAAGGTGTGTTCAAGGTGTGACACACACCTGTGTGAACTCATCTTCACGACATGAGTTCACACAGGTGTGACACACCTGTGTGAACTCATGTTCACGACATGGCAAAAAAATAGACACTGGAAAAAATAAGGACATTTTTCCTGGAATGAACTAAGTCATTTCAAACTAACACTCAACTTATCGGTTTAAACAAATAGAAATCTATATGTTTGGTGCACAGGTTTAACAAAAATAACCAAAATATGACTAAAATGACTCGTTTGAACTTTTTATCCACTGAAAAGTGAACTTCACTTGACTCCACCAGAAAAGGTGAGCAAAAATATCACAATTCACGTCATGAATATGAAATAAGGGGTTCAAATGGATTCATCTCATAAATAAGACCTCATTTGAAGGCAACGTAACATTTGACAGAACCCAAATTGGAGGATGGTCTCCGTACTTAGCTGCGTGTCATAATCACATTTAGAAGCCAGAGGGGGCTGCTAAATGTAAAAGATATAAATGAATGTATTACAGTATGTTTAACATTGTTTATTAACAGTAGAGAAAAGTTGAATCTGAAAAGGTCACAAAATTATTCATTTAGTGAGGAAACCAGAATAAGTATATTTTTGCTATGAAAAATAACGTTCAATTTATTTCAATTTAAAAAGCCGTTGAAATAAATGTGGTACGTCATGGGACCCAAAGCCCTGACCACTGGTTCACAAGAAGACTCTTGATGATCAACAATCCCGGATTTCTTGTTAATCAAACTTCAGACCATTCCACTGAAACTTATTAAGATGTGAAGTCTCATTTTAACAAGTGTAGACATTTTTCTTCACAACTTTTAACATAATCAGTAATTGATGATGATGATGATGATGCACTGTTAAAAGGTGATGTCATCTCAGTTGTTGTTTCAGGAATTTACAGTCTACACTGTCACTGCTCTAGTATGAAGAACAGTACAAACACTGCCACCTGGTGTCGCCATAAAGTCTTGTCAGTGTTACATAAGGCCGTCATGTATTCAAGACTGGCCATTTGAATATTATGGCTGGTGATTTCTTTGATTCTTTGATTCATTGTTTAGCCTCAAAATCTAAAAAAAATGGTATTAAAAAAAATAAAATGCCAATTCATGGGTAGTGGGGGGGGGGGATAATGGAAGCATATTTACCCACTGAACTAAAGGCTCAGGCTGTTGAAGTACAAGACGTATTCTGCTGCTTTATCTTACATGAGACAGCCTTAGAGGTTCAAAGTCCAGTGGGAAAATTCACTTTCTATTACATATATTTAGTGTTTAGAGTTGGGCACTTTGAAATTGTAATCTGGGTCATCTGGGTTCTAGGTTCTGGGTTCATGATTATTCAGAGAAGGCAACACAAACTTAAATTAGCTTACGTTAATTGTATCATATGGAAGCATAGAAAGTTAATGGTTAAAACAAGAAACTATCACTTAATAAGGAGAAAACTGAACTTTCTCGCTAAAATAAGAATAATGGAAAAAGTATCTCATCATAAACAACCTTATTAAACAAGAAACTATGTTGTTATAACATATCTATCATATGATCTTGGTAAAACGAGAAACTATGTTGTTATGATGAGAAACTATCCCATTATTAGATGTCATTATAACAAGAAAACTGTCTCTTTCAACAAGAAACTCGTATATTTATATCATATTTTTCTTTCCTGTGCCAGTGCTACACTTCTGTAGCATCAGAAAATGCAAAACACCATTTAAAAGTTGGAGCCACTGAACATTAGACATTTTTATGATCAATAAATATATCAAATTTGACATTTACTTTCTTTTAATCAATTAAACAACAGCTTTGTTACAAGGAGTTGGGATTCAGAGGGCCCTATGCTTTTGTTTATGTAGGGCCCTGAAATATCCACATGCAGCCCTGGACACAGTCACCTCTGCTGTGTTTTGTAATCAGCGCAGAGGGCAAACGACACTTTCAGTCTCTGGAAATCTTCCTTCCACTCGACCGTGGTAGATTCAGAGTGTTGTCATGAAGTGCCCTGATCTGCTCACTCTCTAGTTGTAGCCCAGATCTCAAACCAGTGCAGCTAAGTAGCCTATCGGTCTTATTCTCGCAGTATTGTCACAATCTGTACACTCTGTGCATAGTAACATAACGTCTACACTATTCAATAAGGTGTCACGTAAGCCCAGTGTATTTTTTCAATCCAGTACAGTCACTCTGGTTTTTTTTCATTAGACTGAAATAATCTATATAATAAAAGATAAACGCGCTCATCTGTGATTTAAAGGTCCAGTGTGTAAGACTCAGTGACATGGAATTTCCCAAGCACGTCAGAAACTACGGTGGCCTTCACATACCACAAAGGATTTGTTCTTCATTTGTTTACTAACGTTCACTCGCCATTTCATTTTTTCAGCTTAACATATATGACATTTTAAGGGAAGGCTCTAAGTTATAGCTACAACTGTAGCTATAACTGAAGCTACAGTTGTAGCTACTGTCTGTAGTGGCTATAACTGAAGCTAAAATTGTAGCTACTGTCTTTAGTAGTTACAACTGTAGCTATAACTGAAGCTACAGTTCAAGCTACTGTCTGCAGTAGTTACACTGTAGCTTGACTTAACTTTGCATTGAAACATACTGAGTGTGTATTTGAACAAAGGGGCGGGGAAAGACAGGTCATGTGGTCACAGGCGACACATCCAGGACATATTTTAATGCTAGGTGTGAACAGCTGAGTTTAGCGTTATTCACAATCTCTAGTTACCACTAAATCTTACGCACTGGTCCTTTAAATTGAGTCCAAATGGAGCATTAAAGCCAACATTAGATTGTGGACAAAGCTTCAACCGTACAGTGATTGTCAGCTGTCCAGAGTAGAAGTGGTAGTTGGATAATTGTCAACTTTATGAATTGATGCTGGTGTAAGTATTTAGAACACTGAGACAGTTGGAGACATTGTAAAAGCTACCAACTGCCTGGACGACAGGAGAGCGCAGTGTCCAAGTCAAGGATTCAAGGAAGGATCCTTGACTTGGACAAACACCCCCAATGTTAGTGAGGCTGCTCGTGTTCTCATGCCCCCCCCCCCCCAAAAAAAAACCCCAGATGCACCAATGCTAAAATGTACACGGCGTGTTTTTAGCGATTACCTCAAGTGTCCGTCTGAAACACACATGTTTCAACATGCCGGGAAACGACGTGTGGATTTGTCCTGAATGTGCTGCAGGAGCTTTAAAGGTGCAGTTTGACATTTTTTATTAGTCTGTGCTTTCCTGGGGTCCTCACGGTGGATAGGTGGCTAGCACTGTTGCCTCACAGCCAGAAGGTAACCAATTTGAATTCCGATTAGATCTTGGATTCCCGGCCTGTGAGTTAGCATGTTGTCCCCGTGTGTGAGTGGGTTTTGTCCACAGAGGTTATTGGACCCTCTCTAAATTGAATCTGTGTGTTTCCATCAGATCACTTTCTAAATGGTCACATGATGTAACTGTGGACCTTTGCTGTACTGGATGTGTGTGTGTTTTGTATTTGTGGTTTTACTGTGCTGTGATTGGTTGTGAGTCCCTCAGCGTTTCTATTGTTACATCCTGATGACAGCTTTGTTTTTCTTACAGTGACCTGCCTGTAGGGAAACTTGACTTTTTTAAATGTGTATTCATTTATTTATTTACTACGATTCTCTCTTTGAAGGGAGATGTCGATGCCTTAATCTGTGTAATACTGCAAGTTGCTTTGTAGACTTGTGTTTTTATGTTTTTACTGTGACCAACACTGAGCACTGATACTTTGTTTTTGATAACTTCGTCACAAATAAATCAAAAGAAAACTTTTAATGTGTGTTTTGTTTATGTGGGTAATCATGTTCTTTTGCACAATAACTGGAAAGTACATTAATAACAGCACTTTATTTGCCATAGTTCGTACAGATATTTACATTACTCTATTTATTGAATACTTATTGAGTTATTGATTAGACCATGTGACCGCATGTGTGATTGAAATGATAACAGTGTGCAGAGTTTATGTTTTGTTTTTTAATAAAGCTTTATTTAACTTTTCCACTACACATACACAGCGGCATATCAGTAACAGAAGAGTGATGAAGATTAGGTGTTAAAGGTAAAAGGGAAAAATTGTCACTTAAATCAAAATAACCATTTGATAATATTTGAAGTTGACCTCATTAGTGGAAGAGTCCAATCATAGTTAATTGGTAGCACAGTATATAAAGCGCCAATTTACCATCTGTCTGTGACTCTCATCATGATTTTCATCTGTTGCTGCTGTTGAAGTGAAGTAATAATGACATTTTTACACGTTGAGTTAAAACATTACCAGTTAAATAATTGCTTATTACAGCATGTAATAGTTTTCCTGTGGCTTCCTTACTTGTAGTCAGAGTTATTTTAATAGGCTATTTATGTCTTGGTGTCATAGTTTTTGTAAAATTGCTGAGATACTGTTTAGTGGATGTTTATGTTTTTAATAATGTTGTAGGCTGTATGATTATTACAGTGCTAAAACATGTGCTAATCATTCAATCAGGCCCTCAGACATCAGTCTTTAGAATTAGTGAGAATAAACAAAATATCCTAACAGCGATGGTTTGAAAGATGAATTAATCTAAATTACACACACACACACACACACACATAGCTTTTGGGTGCCTATATTGACCTCCAGTGGTAAGTGTATTTTAAAAAAAAACCTCCAAAATAAATGTTGTTGTTGCTAAAGTTGCTGAATAAATACATAGTGTAAATACAAACAAGAGAACAAGAGAACAGAGATGAATCTTCTTTATTATTAAGTTAAGTTAAATTCTGTTTATACAAAATATGACACTGAATGAACTGTAGGCAAAAATCCGAGGAGTAAGACTTTGTTTTCTACTGATAACACAGATATGGACTGAGTCAGAGATAAAGTGGGAAGATGTAAGGATTCATCTATTTGAGTTCACCGCTGTCTGCAATGACAACCTTGACTTTAGGAGTTCCGTTCTTTGTGCCTTGCTTCTCCATCGCCTTGACAACATCACTGCCCTCCACCACGCTGCCAAACACCACATGCTTCCCGTTTAGCCTGAGGACAGACAGGAGATGATTAGTATGCAGGACCCACACATGCAAACTACCGAGGAAAACAAGGACAAGCTGCCGCCTTTCACATGAATGCAGAAAAGTGGAGCTCAACACCACACATGTCCTTGTAACTCTGAGTCAGATTCTTTAAACTGTCATTCAGGGACTGAACTCTAGTGTGGTAAATGCAATACGTAGAACTCTTCAGTATGAAGCCGCAAATCCTGAGAGCTTTTATCTTGAAACAGGAACAGGAAGTGCTGTGTCTGTTTGAAAAACAAAGATTGGAATTAGGGAACTGAAATGCCGGAGAGCTTTTATTTTGAAACAGGAACAGGAAGTGCTGTGTCTGTTTGAAAAACAAAGATTGGAATTAGGGAACTGAAATGCCGGAGAGCTTTTATTTTGAAACAGGAACAGGAAGTGCTGTGTCTGTTTGAAAAACAAAGATTGGAATTAGGGAACTGAAATGCCGGAGAGCTTTTATTTTGAAACAGGAACAGGAAGTGCTGTGTCTGTTTGACCCCCACCTACATTTTGCTGTGAACATGACACATGACAACCCAAATCTTTACTCTGGTGCTATTAATCTTAATCATATGAGAATAGGAGAATTAGGAGTATTTTCCGGAGTATAAGTCGCGTCATGAAGAGGAAAGAAACATATATAAGTGGCATCGGTCTATAAGTGGCATGTATTTTTGTGATCGTCCATATTAATGACATGTTGCCTGTTTTTCAATGAATGCAGGGAAACTGTCGACCTTGGCTTGAAAGTCCAGCGGCGGTTTCTGACACATTGTGCTGCGTGCTGTGATTGACAGGTGGTTGCGTTGCATGAAGCGATAGCTCCAAGAAGGCCCGCCAGCAAAAGCATTAACTTTCATCTCGTTGGCATCTACATGTGCATGGAGATGTAACTGCAGCGCTGATGAGCCGCTCGTTCCTCCAGCTCTGGCCATCGCGCGTTCAGCCCGTTACCTTTGTTTTTCACCAGTTCCTGACGAGTTTTTCACTCACTCCAAACTTTCTTTCTGCTGCTCGATTACCGTTTTCGGCTGCTTACTTTATAATTCTGCAGTATAGCTTTTTCTTTTTGGTGGCATCTTATCTGTGTTCTCTTTGTCTTTATGGTTCAGTCGTGTCATTTTGGTGTGGACGGTGCCCTCTGACAAAAACACTGCTCACCAGTCAGTGGTATCTGTGCAGATGAAGAACTGTGAGCCGTTGGTGTTGGGCCCAGCGTTAGCCATGGACAGAATCCCGGAGCCCACGTGTTTCAGCTGGAAGTTCTCGTCGGCAAACTTCTCCCCGTAGATGGATTTGCCCCCGGTGCCGTTATGGTTGGTAAAGTCTCCGCCCTGAGGAACAAAGAGGACTGAGCACACGTGTCAAAGTGCTAACACAGGCATGACGTTCAGTCCGTGTGTCTGTACCTGGCACATGAACTTGGGGATGATGCGGTGAAACGTGGAGCCCTTGTAGCCAAAGCCTTTCTCTCCGGTGCACAGAGCACGGAAGTTTTCTGTCAGAGAAGACCAAGCGTTACTCGTCAAGTGAACTCGGACCGACGAGGACAAATAAAGGTTTCACAGCTTCGACGATAAGCATTATTTATTTATAGCTTCAGCAGCTGCAGCTGCTCAGTCTGTGACGTTCATCGTGAATAATTGATTTTCTTTCATTATTAAATTCATATTTCTGGTGAAGCAGTCCGGCGTCAGTAACCCTGCAGTAAATACCAGTTCTCAGTTGCTCCATTTTTGGCTTTATTGATCAAAAATGAGTAATTAGTGTAAAACAGTCACAGTATTCAAAGTGTAGAACATTCTCTATCAATACGTTCAAAAACAGTGTGTGGATCAGTTCTCTTTAAATCTTGTATTTATTTCCTGATTTCTTTGAACAGTTGATGTATATATGATAATACGATCGGAAAGCTAGAAAATGATTCTTGTTTTTATTTATAATTTTTATTGTGAATTATTTTAGTTTGAAGACACGAGATCTAAACACTGCAATACTAAGAGATGCAGCATTGTGTAAACTCAATTGACAGCACTTAACATTTGTTCATGAGTAAAAGTTTTTAGATCCTTTCATGAAATAAAGTTTCAAAGACTTTAAAAACAGTCAGAGACGGCAAAGTGTTTGGATGTAGTAGCTGATATTTGACCAGAGAGGGCAGTAGATTCATGTATCATTTCAATACTAAACTGTGAACATTTGCACCTGGATCAACAAATAACAACCACATACACATACACTGGTTTACACCTGAAACAGAACAGTTAGTTCCAGAAACCTAAAATAAATGAAAGTCTAATCTGGTGAAAATGAGACTGACGCAGGCAACCTTATTACTTTGGACTCTCCTTGTTTTCTGTGCACACTGCGTATAAATGAGGCCGAGTGACTGTAACAATGGTCTATGTGGGTCAGAATCACTAAAGCAGAGGCTGATTCTATCTTCCTCTGTTTCCTTCTGTCCTTGTTTCAGCCTCACTTTCAACTCAAGGACCAAATCTTCAGCTGTGTCGACCTACATGAATTAAACATGTGTGTCTCTGTGTGTTACTGCTGACGTCGCGTACCCACCTGCCGTCTTTGGGACAACATCAGCCCGCAGCTGAGAAACAAAACAAGGAAACAAGACAAATGAGTGAATGAACACAGCACAACATTAATCATGATGCTCAAATATATATAATACAGTATATACCACTTATGAATGCTCCTTCCCATTTATATGTTTCCATATACTATAGTTTTACTATAGTTGTTATTGTATGTTCTATTTCTAAATTGGACATTTTCATTTTATACCAACAAATCCCAGGGAACAAACTCACATGTTTTATGAAGTCTGCATTAATTATGATGTACACTAGTATATTTATATATATATATATATATATATAAAGTATATATAATATAAGGAAATATCATCATAAACAATCATGGGCTCAATCAGCCAAAGATGCCAGAGCCTTAGTATTTGAACCCTTATATTGCAATTACACTTTTTTCTATGTTATGTTGTGTCATGTCTCCCTTTTTTAAAAAAGAACTCCCCCCTCAGCATGATTTGTCTGTTCTAATGACAAATGGAGGTGAAGAATGAGTTCTTAATGGGATTCAAGACATTTTTGTCCTTAAGGCAACAAATGTAACCACTTTTTTAGACAGCGAATACGAGAGATGTTATAAGAAGTCACATTTTTAAATATCTAAAAAAAAACGAGCAAATTGAATATTCTAAGCATCAAACAGAAAAAATGATGTTTAAAAAAAGAAAAAGGAAAGGATTTAATTTTTAACACCATCCACAAATAAAAAGAATATATTCAATGTTTTGATTGATTATTACTATTATTGTTATTATTATTATTAGTCACTTATTATAAGCACTTATTTGTTGGTGGACTAATCCTTTCATTCACTTCATGGTTTCATGTGAGCACAGATGTGACTGCACAGACAGACAGACAGTCTGTCTGTCTGTCTGTCTGTCATGGATAAAAAGAAATGATGCTGCTGATGCAGATGGGCGTTTCCGTGAACCAGGACCAGGTTTTTGTTTTTTTCCACATTTACAGAAAACATGTAGACAAACACGTAGCGTGTAGATGTGGAAGCACAGAAGCCGCAGCTGACAACAGAGAGGTTCAGTCTGAAGTTCCGCTTTAAATTGGCGCATTTCGTAAATAAAATATCAAAATAAAGTGTGTGCGTTTGTTTCCTTCTCACCTCCATGATAATCCTGCCGATGCTGGCGCCGTCAACAGTGATGTCGAAGAAAACTCTGGGGTTTCCCATGGTCACAAACGCACCTCCGCGCTGTTTGTGCTGGAGAGAAAAGCCGCTGCTACTTCACGGTCACTGCGTCACTCTCACTGCGTCTGTGCATCACTGCGCACACACACATATACACAAGACTGTGAGGACACTGTGACGTAGAGGACGCGCTCAGCCAATCACAGCCCATCACAGCCATCACAGCCAATCACAGCCCCCGACGGCTTTGAAGGATCAATAAAGGACCAAGAAGAAAGGCAGTGGCTTTTGTCAAGAGTTCTGAGTCTGAGCTTATTTTAGCTCCAAATGTGACAACTTTGAACAACAGTGAAACTGTTGCTTTAGAATCAGAATTCAATTACTTGATAACAATAACAATAATTAATCTCACATATCAAGTTTCGAGCCAATCGATCAATATATCGGTGAGTTATATTCGTAGACGTGTTCAGGGGCGGTGTCTCAAGTCACGTACGAAGTTTCATGCTTTTAAGCCAATGTATGACAAAGTTATAGCGCACTTCCTGTTTCGCTGCGAGTCGTCGAAATTCGCCAAAATTCAGACGGCTGCCGTGGCCACGCCTTTTTGAATCTGTGAAACTTTTCAATAACTTCTGAACTTGGATGTGGCTAGTACAATATGACGCGTTTTTCGTTCAGTTATGAATCGAAATGGCCGACTTCCTGTTGCGTTGAGGTCGTGGTCCCAATGGGATTTTTTGTTCGTCTTGGGCCGAACGATGTTCCCGCCAAATTTTGTCAAATTCGGCGCAACTAAATTTCAGCCACTCCATAGGCTTTGACCTGAGGGGGCGCTACTGAGCCATTTTGCATTGGTTTTTCACATTTCCATTATTTCCATTATGTATCTAATTTCTCTGCAGTCTCCGTTGACGTTTTTACGCATGTTTCGGGGTCAAATTAGAGATTCTGTGGAGAGAAAAACAATAATTCCTAGAATAACAATAAATCCTCGCACCACTGTGTGAGAGCTCGGGGCCTAATAATGATAATACTTTATCATTATTATCATCTTTACTAAAATATTGAACAATGTTTTTGCTCAAATATTTATAAAAGTCTTGTTTAAAAACCTCATATTTATATATTTACTGCACAGCACACTATATTATAAATATTCATAAATAACACGTTCACACATTGTAAATATCAATAAAAATAACTTACGTTTACAATGATAACATTACACATTGATAAATGACTACTGGTTGCCTGGCAACACTGAGCACCTGCAGCATAACACACAATGAGCTGACAAGACAACACAACACATCTGGTTAAAATACCAACAATACTTGACATCAGAGCCTTAAAAACAAACTCATGTCAAATAAAGTCATTCTTTTTATTGTGATTTTGACTTTCAGGAGAGAAATGACAACAGAACTGTAGGCACAACATCAATTATGATTAGAAAATAAATAGAAAATGATGGCAATAATTACAAAAAATATGTAATACTTTACAAATTAAAAAATGTTTTTTTTTTCCCTTTAGAAATTTGCAGTTAAATAGTCCGTCATTTCCAAAATAACATTATTGTGTAGCAGGTAACGTCGTCTCTGCTGCTGCTGCTGCTGTTGTTGTTGAGTTAATGTTACATTTATAGAAAAAAGTGGTGTTTTTTTTAAACTGCATTACTTCATGTCATACATGCATCATGTATGTGTATATATATATATATACAGTATATGAATATACGACCTTGTGTTGTTGTGGTGGTTTTAAATAGAATTTTACAGCATGTGTACAGAGCCAACAGTGATGAGGAACAATTCATTTGATAAACACACACACACACGTTCTCGAATGAAAACAGCCGATTATACACAGTACATCAACTTCTTATACAGTGGAAACTATTTTAAAAACGAGCTTTCAAAGAGCAGAAAATGCCACGACACAGAGCATTCATGCTTCATACAACCACCGACACTCACACTGACGACGTCTCACACCCGAACACCAGCGGAAATCTACCGAGGCCCGGAAGTGTGTGTGTGTGTGTGTGTGTGGGGGGGGGGGGGGGTGACTACGCATTTATGTTATTATTTTTCGTTATGTTATTTTTTTAATGGGTGGACAATTCTCTGTTAACTTCCAGAAACTTTCCATGGGAACTATAGCTTGGGGATTTTGGAAATATTCCAAATTGGAAACTTTCCATGGGAATTAATGAGAATTAACAGGGGAAAGAAAAAGAATTGTTCGATGAACAGTCGATAAGGAGATTCTCAGGATAATGACGTGTGTGTGTGTGTGTGTGTGGACAGTGCGTGGTAAACAGGCAGCGCAACACCATAGATCAATATCCATCCCATAATATCATCTAAACGAAACGTACTTCACTTTATTTAGTCCTTGACCTCAAATGTGTCGCTTCAATAGTTCAGGGTTCTAGAAATCATGTGAGAGGTCATGTGACAGAGTAGGGGGCGTGGCCTGAATAGCCGTGCTTTAAGTAGTAACAGGTTTCGTTTAGTTTGCTGATTGAAACGATGATTTGATCACTTATGGTCTGGGTGGTTTAAAAAAAACCCACGACGTACAAACTGAAAAAAAGAAGGCGTGGCCACAGAGATTTGTCTGGACTGACAGCTCTGATATTTCTGCTCAGCTGCGATGCCTTCACGGACGCTCGTTAAATCTGGTAGTGATCTCCAAATATCGTTGGGGAGCGTCCACGTGCAAACCTCTGCCCTTGTTGACATTCAACAGTATTTGCATGAAATCTCACTGTTTTAGCCGAGAGCTAAATGCTACAATATATTATTTACCAAATACATTTAAGTTCCCAAACTTCAAATTTGAAAATGTCCGGTTTACTAAGTGTTGAAAATGAGCATCTGCTACAAACACGAAGACGCATTCATTGGTGTCACTGTCTGTGTTTTCGTATCCGTCCCTATGAAAATAAATATGTAAGTTTTTAAGCTACAACCTGGTTTTCATCTAAACCAGCCGCCCCCTATGAACAGCTGACGCAGGGACCGTCTACAAATTACAACACCGACAAAACAAATGTATGTTCAATAAATTCACCATAACACAGTGTGTTGTCTCTAAAATGTCTACTGTAGATTATACTTCAACACTTGGAGAAAACATACATTTTTATGCAGAATAAAAGGTAATATCAGGGCCATAATACAATGTAGTGTCTATCAAATCACTATAGATGTAAGTGTTTGTATTTTGGAGACGGTCCCTGCACATTCGTATCATGGGGCGACTCGTTTAGATGAAAACGTTTCTTTTGTCAAATTCACAAACGTTCAAGGATTTCAGGGACCCATAGGAACCCTGAATAACAATAACACATGTTATTAACCCTTTTATGACATCATGATAATCAGGCCGCCCTGGATTTATTTTGATTTTATTTGCTGTAGAATTGTCAAAAATGTTCTGCCGTCTTTTTCCAAGATAACTCTCACTTTCCATATCCGGCAGTTATTCAACCGTTCACCGTTAATTAAACGTGTGACGCGCTGGTGAATCTCGTCTGTGATCGGACGGTCGGGGCTACCGTAATGACAAGTATAGGAGTGCAAAGCTCTATTTCTCTGCTCTCCGGGTATCCAACCATCCATCCATCCTCCACATGAGGGTCGTGCGGTGCTGTGCCAAAGACACGGGGCAGAAGGTTCTAGATATCACAAACGCTCTCTTACAGTAATGAGAAGCACGCGTGCCAAATCCTGTCTGCAACGACAGGACGGTCACAGGAGGGTTAAATGCACGGCCACGTCATATTTCTTCAGTACGTCACCTCCTGGGCGACGTAGAAATAAGTTGAGGGAAAGAAGGAAGGTTTAGCTCACAGTGCTGAAGGATTTCAGAGATCAAATAAATCTCAGTGTTGTCCCAACTTCAACATAAAAGAGTCTATTGTACATAAAAGTCGGACCTTTAAAAGGAGCTTTATGTAACATGTATTTTATTAGCTCATTAAATAACCATGATGCATCACCAGAGATTAGGGAAATGTGAAATTAAATTAGCGGTTTCACTGATAGCAATTGTGCAGTCACTTTATTCACAATTGAAATAAATAGTTTGGTTTATTGTTTTGGTCGATGACGCACGTCTTAGTTACGCAAACAAGAAAACCTCAGCACCCTCTCTAAGAAACAACAAACGTCTCGACTAGCGGGGACAAAATGTTAGCTAACATGCTTTCAGTTTTCACCTCGTCGTTTCCTCAGATTATACGATCATTCTTACTCTTACTTTCTACTACTTACTCTCTTAGGTTCAGTGTTTATAAAAATTAAACATGTTTCCGTGCGACGTGACCTTTATTTTTGGATTGCAGTAACTGTTTTAAACACTAGAGGTCACTGTTTTGCATATATCCTCTTTAAATTCACTCATGTTTACTTGTTTATTTGTATGCCAGGAACTGAGGAGGAGGCAGAGAGGAGCTCGTTCAGTGCAAGTGCAGATCCAGTTAAAGGGGCAGTTCAGAGAACACATTCTGTTGTGTTTTGTCACGTAAACTCTATGTGTGTGTGTGTGTGTGTGTGTGTGTATTAGAAATTTACACATATTTTTTCCCTCAGAAAGTGTAAAATAACGGGCCCAGATTTCAGTATCGATCTGGTCCTTCTGACAATTGTGGGTGTCTTCAGATTTGAGTCAGATTTGAACAGATTATCTGCAGTGTGAGGGATTAACAGACACGTTTTTAACGTCATCAGTATTAATATAGTAAGTATTAAATGACAGCCAATGAGAGTGAGTTGACCGGGAAACAGATGTTGCATACTTTTGTTTAGAGCGGTAACTTGAACAAGCCGTTGATTCCGTCTTCTCGGCCGTGACTTTATCCACACACAAACATGTCTGTTTATATCCTGAAATCCCATTAATCTACATGAGTTTCTGTGAAATCTCCTGGAACCTCCTCCCTGAAATGGTTTGATTAGACGCCCAGTGTGTGCTGCTTCTCTCGTCTGTGCTTTCTCAGGATTACAAAGTTTAATGTGTCTGTGGTCGACCACGTTTTTAAAGTCCAGTCAGATTAGAAAAGCGTCTCGTGTGGGACAGACTACCAGCATTTATCAAAATGACTCGTTTCATGTCTGCAATATTTAGTTCATAAATCATTTTTATCTAAAATATAATGATGCGTACACAAGACTGGAGAGGAAAGTGCTGGTCAATACATTTGTTTTATGTCAGTTCTTTTCCTATATTATTTATTACTATTTTATCAGCTGGAGGAGAATAAATGCAAATCTGCCAAACATATAAGTAAAAAAAAAAGAATTGGTTGTGCTGATTTATAAAGCGTGGCATCAGCATTGACTGTGGAAACAAACATGAAATAATATACAGTCAATAAATCCTCAACCACCAACAGACCCCAACAGATGAAGAGGAAGAAGGTGAATGTAGAGGACGTTTGGTTAATCTCTGCAGACTCAGTGCAACTGATTTGTTTGTTGTTTATTTCTGATAATTGTCTTTTAAGATCTCAGACCTTTCTCGTGGCAGCTCCTCTGATGATCGTCAGCTTCAGTGGTTCCTATGTTTGGCACAGCAGTTCTGAGGATGCAGATGTGTTTACGTGGAAAAATGAAAAGGTTCTAGACGAGGGACCGACGCCATGTTATCACTGCTTATGAACACATGCCACCCTTTTTTCAGTGTAACACACGCAGATCCTTCAGCCTGGGATTTGTGCTATAGTTGAACATGCTGGTCGTTGTCCTTCCCATACCTCTACACCTGTGTGGACATCTACGTACAGCAGGACACGACAACTGTGTCCCAACAGAGACGGCGCAGTCTGGACGTGATGTGGCGATGAAGGTCTCATCAGTTGTTCTCAAACAGAGACAGCAGGTCGTCGCTGCTGTTGCTCGGCAGGTCGGGCGGACCGAGGTACGACAGCAGCTCGTCCGGGTTGGTCAGCTCAGGAAGAAGCTTCAGGACAACAACAAAAGAAAAAACAACAACAACCATAAAGTAAATAAATAAACAGCAGAACTTTGAAATATGAACAAACATCTCTTACATTCAAACTGTTTCATTTCCATGGGCCCATGTTTGAGCAGAAAAAGCAGTCATGATAGCTCTTTCCAGTTCACGTCATTCAGGACAATTAACCAGCTTGTGCCCAAGAACTGAGGGAGCTAAATGGAACTCAGGGAGATTGGGGCACTGTCTCCACAAGATCCTCAACAGTCCTCAGAATCAGGAGGTCTCACAAAGTCTCGCATCTCACGAGAAACACAGACACCCCATAGCCAGGTACCGGCTATAAGATCAAGGCAGTGATAGCGTTATTTTTTTAGACGTTCATCACGGTAAAGCCGTCGAAAAACAAGCAGAGAAAAACATTGTCGGAGAACGCGAAGAAGAGGAAACGACTGTCTGACCCGAGCGAGGGAACACACACACGAGTAAACGTCGCACCAAGCATGAAAAACGGACGCTGACTGACATGGACGTGGCTCCACGGCTCACGTTCACCAGCTCCATTAACAACAATGGAGAAGGGAGGAGCATCAGTGGTGACTTTTTAACAACAGTGACGATAAATAGATCGACGATTGATGGACGGATGTTTACGTACTCCAAAACTGTAGGGGGAGCTGCGTTGAGAAAAGACTTGCAAAGTTTTGTTTTAGTTTGATTATTCACACCTGTGACCGGTGTCAAAATGCTGTGCTGGTGTAAATCTATATAAATATATATAAAAAAACACAGAAAGAAGCTCTCAACAATCACATGATAAATGTAAAGCAAGGATTTCTCCTCGACCTGCCACTGAGCCAGGAATTTTTATGAGCAAGTGACACCAAAGACAAAAGAAGGCTTTAGACTTCAGGAGGTGTCAGGTGGTTAAAATACTGAGAGTGAGACTCTGAGTTTCATGCTGTGACTTTGTGTCAGTAACTCATTTAAAAGTTGTTCATTGTTCTATTAACTTAGATGGAGGCAGGCCATCCACTGAAGGGAGAAGCCGAAAGAAGCAGAAGAATTGTTCCATTAAGCGACTTTAATTCTTGTGAGTAAAGGTGAAATGTGTGAAATGTTCTGTTCAATCTTTTCACTTCAGGTTTTCACTCACATCTAGTGCATGATCAGCTCCCTCTCCTCCAGGTGCCCCTGGGCCTCCCAGACCGAAGGAGTTCTGAGTGTTAGTGTTCCGCTGTGGCAGTGGACTACCGGCGTCACTGAGGCCCTGGTTGCCATGGCCACCCGAGCTGTGCTGCTGCTGCTGCTGCTGCTGCTGCTGCAGGATGTTCTGGGGATGTTCGATTCGTCCAGAATGAGGCGCCTGGAAGGTGATGGAGGAGCATGAGACACAAAGAAGAGGAGACAAGACAACATGGAATTGTACACAGGCTCAACTCTGTTTTAAAATAAGTTAAAAAGGCTTTTTTTGGCTCTTTTTCTAAAGGAATGTTTATTTGAAGATAACGGTGCGTTGACCACAGGGAACACTGTGCAGGACTCCTCGAGGCCGAGCACCAGAAGTGTGTGACAGCGGAGGATGCGGCCGAGCAGCTGTGTGCGACAGGTGCTAACGTGGTTTAGTGGCTCCAAACCTTGTGTGTGAGCAAACACGTTCTCTGTCAGTGTTTTCCACTTCAGCGTTAGTTAAAGACTCTCAACACAAGTCACACAACCAGCAGGAACAGACAGTCAGTGCTGCTCGACACAACAGCAAGTTACAGGTGGATATTAGTAGGGCTTAAAACATGAATCCATCAAAAAATGACTTTAAAATAAATCACCACCTGTTTTGATAAAAAAACTCATCAGTTTGTGCATCTGAATTATTTCAGCTTATTCATTGTAAAATGTCCTGGTTCTACGTCTAGGGCTGCAACGACTGATCGATTACGAACTTAGTCTGCAACTATTTTGGTTGGCATTTAATCAATTCATTGGTTTGAGTGTTGTTACATTTGTTTTAGAAACATTCAGTAGATAAACATGTTTGCAAAGAAAAGAATCAACAGATTCATTCAATAATAATGAAAAAATCCTGAGCTGCAGCTCGAGATGGTTGCTGTTTTTATACATTTAACTGCAGCGGTTGTTTTTCACTTCAAACATGAAGAAATATGTCCAAACTTTCAAATACAACTGGAACTGGGAAGTATAGATAGATAGATAGATAGATAGATAGATAGATACTTTATTCATCTCACAGAGAAATTCACAAAAACAAAAGTTCTATGTAAAGAACTATGAACTATGTAAAAGTTCGACATATCAGTTGTTGGCTGTTTGCTTTAATTCTGATGTAGTTATGAATGCATGAATAGAACGGAGAATAGAGTGTTTGATGGTTATTTATTGCCATTGCTCCATAGAACAAAGAAATCATTCAAACTGATTATTCTACATGTTTCAAACATCATCATATTGAGGTTTGGGAAACACTGATCAACATTTTCTGAAATGTTGTGGAGCAAACAACTAATCAGATGAATCAATTATGAAAATAATTGTTAGTTGTTAGACCTGCTCAGATTAATAGCAGGTCGGAACAGGGCCACAGTGATCATTGGGATCATATGTGAGCTTTTAAAGTCTTTTTTGAGTCGTTCTCCCTGTGAAATCCAACAAAATGAAATTCATTCATTTTTCAGCACTGGATTAATCCACAGACTGAGAAATGAGTCGAGAACCACTGACAGAATGTTGCTCTTCTTCAGAGGATTTACTGATCCTTACTATCTCAGTCAGTTTGAATGACATAACAGGCAGTTTGTAAAGTGAGCGCATAGAGGTCGTCGTCTATTCACATGAACAACTCATCTGTTAAGGAAAAGGTCCTGAGTGGAATGAGCAGAAAAGACACAGAGCGTGATTCTCGTCACAGCGGCCAGAGGCTACGACACGACAAGAATAAAAATCTGTCTCTGTGCATTGACTCAAACATGTGTTATGTAATGTAATGTAGTGTGTGTGTGTGTGTAACCTGCTCAGACTGGTAGGGGAGTGGAGGTGGTGGTCCAGAGGCAGAGGTGTACTCTCCTAGTGTCGGTGTGCTGGGAGTGTTGGGGAAATCTTGAAAGCCTGATTGGCTGGAGAATCCCTGACTCCCTGGAGAAGCAAAAACAACACAACACAGGTCAGTGCACACACACACACACAGTTTTGTCTGTGTGAGTGGTGCATCTTGGGAGAAAAAGACACAAAGAATGAAGTGCCTCCAGCTGTTGAGTAGAGGAGGATAAACAGTGTGTGAGATGTCGCTCAATACCATTCTGTGTCATTTCACATCTAAAAGCATGACCGTGTACAACATGTACATGTGTGGATCACAGACTCAGAGAAGCTTGAGCTCCTACATGTTAAAGCCACCAGAAATATGGTCAAATCTACAGCATTATATTAAGCTACAGGGTGTCTGCGGGCTCTTAAAATATATTAAAAGTTAATAAATTAATTTTGGGAAAATGAAGGCCCATAAAAATGATTAAAAAGTCTTAATCATGAGGTATTACATTTTGTCCATATAGTTGACTGCAAAACGTCTGCATCAATGTGTTTATTTTCCTCCCTGCGTTTGTTCCTCTCTAGCTAATGAGTTCCTTTGTATTGTGCTCTATAGATTTAATTGCAAACTAAAAGAGTTTTGTGAGTAAAGTATGTGTTGCAGTCTTAAAATATTTTGAGAAGGTCTTGGAAAAAGTCTTAAAAGGTATTGAAATGTATTTCTGGATTCCTGCGTTTACCCTGAACTAGAGAGAAGACTCAAACTTAAAACCAAGGCTGCTTCATATTTCCATCAGGATAGCTGATTGGAAGCATTGACCTTATCAAACTCATCAAACTGCTCAACGACAGTTCACTTGTTGGGGCTTCTGTGTGTTTTCAGTCAAACTCCCAACGTGTACTGTACCGATGCACCGATAACACCATTTTCTGGTGGGTCAAAACAGCAATTTGGTAATATATTGTTGTCCTTCCTCCTGCAATGCAATAATCCAGACACCAGTGTAAATATTGATATTTTAATTAACAAATGAAAGTGATCTAACGTAAACAGTCAGTTTCACTCGCTGGGCGTCGCTACTTGGCGTCTCCTCTGAAATGAATGAGGGAAACTTGGCTGAAGAAAGAGGGGGTTCACAGTGAGATGATGGAGTTCTGTTTACTTCAGTGAAACAGATGTTGTGGAGTGGCTCAGTGGTTAAGACTGTGTGCAAAGACTTCATGGTTGCAAGTTCAACTCCACCCCTGGCAGGTTGTATTCAATTCCTTTGTAAGTCGCTTTATGACATGTAATGTAATGTTGTGATGTATGGCTATATGAATGTTCAATATACTGATGATCACAGAATTGTTGTATCATGATATTATTGGTGCTGTGGACCTTGTACTGTATCATATAGTGAGTTACCGTGTGAGTATTTCCTGTAATAACACCATTATTTGCCTCACTGACTGTAAACAAAAGAGATTAGATGCAATTGGTGCGGTTTTAAGTTTTAAATTAAATTTGAAAAGATGAAGGACGCAGCATGCAAACAATGTTATATCATTTATCAGGGTTCATTTAATCAGCTGAGTCTTTATTTTTTGAGTCCATAGACCACTCACAGTTTCTAATCTCACCTGGTCTGTTGTAGTCCGGCGTGTTCCTGCCTCCTGCTGCTAGACTCTGGTAAGGAGAGGACGCCGGGCCCAGAGATGCTATCATTTCCATTACATTGGGCAGAACCATGTGACTGGGGCTCACAGTGCGACAGCGTTTCAGGACCGGACCGTCAGGTTCCTCCTTTATGTGTAGGTCTGGTTTGACTGGCACTGGCCTCCAACCGCACACCGGGTCTATGGTGATCTCCTCGTAGTCAGAGCTGACAAAGGAAGAGAGTTAGTTTGATAACAATGCTAATGGGTATGAAATATCACAAAGAGAAAAATATAAATATCCTACTCGTTTCATTCACATGAAAATCATACAAACACTTACTTCTGGATATATACGAGTATACCGAGCATATACTGGTCCACCTCGAGTCCCTCTAGCAAAGCTGTTTTACTGTGGATGACAAGAACAGACGGGTGGTTAAGTTTAAGCTCAGACGATTAGATCTGATTCTAACTGGTCTATTTTCAGTACATACTTGCACACAGGACATCTCCAGGTCCCTCTTTCACAGTTAAGTTGCAAATAGGACTCCAGGTCAAAGCACTATGAAATAAAAAAAATGACACATGAAACAACTGAAGGTGCGCAGAGCAGAGGTTTATCAAAAAAGCTGCTAGTGTTTAAATATACTATGGAGATTGTCTAATAGGGTTTTGTGCGCAGTTCACAACGCTGTCTAATGGAGGGAGAAAGAAGTAAACATGTTCCTAATACACTGTAGACTTTGTTGTTGATTTATGTCCAGACATAATGTGTGTGTGTGTGTGTGTGTGTGTGACCTCACCTGTATGTGTCGGCAGTCATGACCTCTGGCTGGCAGCTGGATCCGTCTGAACGTGATCGGGCACTTCAGAGAAACTTTGATCGCTGTCTGTTCCACGCCGTCCTCACCATTGAGCCCCGGGGTCCCGGGAATCGTACCACTACTGAAATTTCTCTTAACTGAAACAACAAGACAACAAGACAGCGATGCCATGATAACACTGATAACACTGATCTACGTCAGAGCCGATGAGCAGTACTGACTTCATATTAATATCACTTTAGATAAAGTTTTACTTAAATGACCAGTCTTTTCAAAGTAGTGCCTCCCAGACTTTATATATTTGGTCTTCCTTTGACATCTTTACATGAAGATGCGTCTGTATAATGTGGAAAAAAGGATACTTTGACAGTTTAAAGCGAGTGGGAACTTTTCATGATGTCACCCATGAGAATCTAAACATTTGAAGCCTCCAGAATTGCAATTTGCCCAGCGCCATGTTGAAGAGTTTCAGAGGCAAATACCAGCTGGTGTCCACTCATACGTGCCATACTTTATTATATACCATACATTTTTCTCAAAATGGGAACAGAACTAAAAAAACTGACATCATGTTCTATTGAGGAAGAGATGAAACTAGTGAACGAGACCATTAACTCCTCAAGAAAAGGTTTGCTGGTGCTATAAATCAAGTGAGATGAAAGTACATTTTTTCCCTTACACTAAGATTCAAACAGAGGGGTTTTTTTGCAACCAGCAGAGTCTCCCCCTAGTGGCTATTCAACACATTGTTTGGACCTGGTTGGCTTCAGGAGAAAACTGGAACTTGACCACTTTCCCAAACCATGTGAGAGTCTGAAGATGCATTAAAGACTTGAATCATCCACATGTGATGGGATCATTTACAAATCATGATGGATGTATATTCTCATTATAACACAACTATAACACAATAATTGTTTGGGTTTTTGTGTGTACATGTGTAGTTCTCTACAGAGAGGTCCTCACAACTTTAATACTTGGTTTCAGGGTAATGGGGTTAGAATTACAATTAAAATCTAATTATTAAAGGATATCGGCTAAATATCGATATCGTCAAAAAATGAATAAAAAAAATGGCGATATTATTTTATGCCAATGTCAACCATCCCTAATAGTAGTTATGGTTAAGGTAAGAGTCAGTGTGCTGTCCTCTGAAATCATGGAAACCAGACTGTGTGTGAGAAATCTGTCATCCTCTAACAGTGATGGTGGTGACGTCAGAGTTCCTCTAAGGACACATTTGTCTCCTGTCTGTCCATGTTGTGATGTGCTTGGCTAACTTCACCGTCTCTGCTGTGCTGATGTAGAAGCAGAACCATCGTGTCCCTGGTGTGTTTCTGTGATGTTGTAAACGTGTTGCTCAGATCATGTCGACCCTTCACAGAAGCACTGAAAGCTCTTGTGAGGGATCTGTTGCTTTTGTTGGATTAGGACTCACTCTTTGTGATGCAGTGTTCAGCAGGCAGCAGTCTCTTCTTCATCAAACCCTGAAGGACAGACCTGACAGACGGCCGGTGCACCAGCTGTAACACAAACAGGTGGGACTGGGGCAAAAGGAGGGGGTGTTTTTTTAATCAATTAAATATAGCACTGTTGTAGCGCTGTAGCGCAAGTGTGAGACAGGAAGGCTACTTACACAACAGCAGGCTGTTACAGTGATCTGCACAGTGTTACGTTCAGGCTGACACACTTGCTTCAGGTACAGAGGCTTGTGGGAGGTTTTATTGTCCCCT
Organism: Solea solea; assembly: GCF_958295425.1. NCBI lineage: Eukaryota > Metazoa > Chordata > Actinopteri > Pleuronectiformes > Soleidae > Solea > Solea solea. The sequence continues at coordinate 1,677,308 of NC_081152.1, read as the reverse complement.
CTTTCAATGGACAGAGGGGTTGCGTTGACACTAACCTGATACAGAAGGAAAAATATAATAATAATTTGAGCACTGAACTCAGCCAACATCCACACGACTGTTTTCATTTTTCAAATGTTTCAGCTTTTTCTCAGAAGGCATCTGCATCCACACTCACACACCTGAAAATGCACTATGTCATGTGACCATTTGTGCTACAAACAAAAACTCAGCTCTTCTTAATCAGACCAATAATGATGTAAACTATTAGGGCTGAGTGATAGAAAAAAACGGTTTCATAGATTAATTCTCATTTGTAGATTAAAAAGGTTGTTTATGATGGAAATCAGGTTTGACACATGAAGGTTGTGCCAATGTCAGCTGACATAAGTTCTCCAGTGCATCACATGGCCCACACAGTCCCAACCAGAGAAAAGGTGCTGGTACTTACTTGCACAGAGGCCGGCCAGTTCGTGTTCATTTGCCTGTCCTCGTGGTGGTAACACTTAAACTGCAGTTCCAGGTCTGGTCTGCAGGGGGAGACACAGCGCAGCTAATCAGGAAGAGACTGGGTGGGGTTATCAAACATTCCTCATCTGTTTTTTCCTCCTCTGGTGTTTTTTTACATTACTCAGGAGGAGAAACAAGATAGAGGTGAACAGCTACGAGAATACACTGTGTTACAGAAGCTCACAGCTAAAGCCTGGCCTTCATATTTATATAATATGAATGTAAATTCCTATTTACAACCACTAGATTATTGTTATATTATATAATATAAGTTATATTATACAATATCTTACTGTCCCACACCATAAAGAAAATCAGTATTTTTAGCCTGCATGGACACAGGGGCTACAGATATACTGCTGGATCTTATGGATAGAAATGTTGGAATAGGCTCATATAAGATAAATATTGTATTAGGTGAACATATTGTGTCCCTGCTGGAAGCCATGGAAGCTGGTTCCCAGCACAGGGAGTCGCAAGTCATAGTTTTCATGTTGTACAATGACTGGGGGTGTCATGATTCTCCAAAACCTCGATTCAATTAGATTATTTTTTGGTACTTTTTCCCCGTCTTTTAGCGCAGATGAGTCTGCCATTTTTAGACTTCATCTAGGATCATTGGTTTTAAGTCATTATTTTAGTCCAATTTTACTCGTCTACATGGTGATAAGTCATAAGTGATATAATGGCCATCATTTGTTTGCAATGGCCTCATTGTCAAATGTAAATCATTTATTAACAATATGAATGTAACATTAACCAGTCAACTGTAAACGAAGTGTAAAAAGAAGAGAAGTCATAGAGTCATGTCGCTCCGTGATGCTCTGTTAAGGCCACTAAATCTGCACTGACCTCCAATAGCTTTTTCCCTGACATTGTTTCCAGTACACTAACTAAATGCTTAAATCAAGAGTTTTCCACCACTAAATAATGTCACATGTCTGATGCTACAATGGTTATTGCTTCATTCAAGTTGAATTTTGAGGAAGTTTCACCCCAGAGGACAGAAGAGCTGCCTGTGTTCACGGAGGTGTTTTTGCATGTTGTGTCTACGTCTTTATGATACATGCAGCGATGTCCTGTGCTATGCTACACGTGCAAAACGTAGCTTACACACTTTTCTTCAACAAGTTTTGGCGACTCGTGCAACGCAAACATCTTTCAACACCGGTGATTTCAGAGACACTGAGGGGGTTCGAGTTTGGTCAGTGTCACCCAAATCTAACCCTAACCCGTGGTTACTATTAGTTGGCAGCAGCTTCAGGTTAGCAGGAGGAGGTAATGTTTAGTCTTGCTACAATGGCTACAACCAAAACACTGTTTTTTCCCCTCTGACACGCCTGCAGGACGTCAAACTGGGGGCGTGGTTAAATCCTCGATTCCACCTTTCTTGTTATTGTTGACCTTTACTTTCAATCAATATTCAATTTACAATAATGACAGATTTTCAAGGTTGTATTATATGTTTTTTATAACAATAATTATAAAAATTGTAAATGGAAGTCAGCTAAAATAAAAATCATTTCAGTGAATAATAATTAGAGGAAGGATTTAGTTTATCAGACAGACAGACAGATAATGTACTGAGTCTAATGTGAGTGTCGTCCTACCTCAGCATGAGTGTTTTGAAGACAGAGTCTCTGAGTTGGAAGGCGTGGTTACTGACGGCCAGGTTGTGCTCCAGCCTGAACGGCTCTAACACGACACCGTCCCGTACTGGGAAAGTCAGCCGCAGGTTGTCACTAGGGTTTCCTTGAGTGGGAAGCAGAGGCTGTCACTGCAGTTTCAGTTTATGTGTGTGAATATGTGAAAGTATGTGAATGTGTGAATGTGTGTGTGTTGGGTCTCACCTGAAGAGGGCTGCTGAGCGCTGATGTTGGGTTTGATTTCGGGTGAAAGGTAGGGAGGTTTTGTGTCCTGGCCTGGGGAGAGGTAAGGAGGTATGGTGGTGCCGGGTGTGATTGGAGGGGTGGGGTTCCCTCCCATGGGTGAGGTGGGATACCCTGGCATTACTCCACCTCGACCTGGCTGAGATATGATAAGGACGAGTGTTTAGAACGACAAATCTCGCCGTCTTTCCAAACTGCAATAGAAAGGGTTTGTGGTAAGTTCAGACAAGACTTACCCCGTTTACTGCAGCCTGTGTGAAGGCATTGTATCCCCCTGCTCCTCCTGCTGGCAGGCTGCCCTGACCATTGAAAGGCTCTGACTGGAGAACACAAAAACAGAAACACGACACTCAAACCAATGATCCGTTTATCTGGACCTCAAATAATACAGTGATGCAGAAATGAGATCTGTGTGCCTTCAAAACTTCAAAATGCTTCAGCAAAAACTGAGGACTGTTTGGAAAGGATTACTTTGTAATACTGTGGAGGGTTGGGCTGGCCTGCTCCGGGGGGGAACTGTGCGGGGTTGTGTGATCCAGATGTGTACTGTCCCATTAACGGCATCCGGCTGGAGGGGTAAGAGGGAGAGGGGGCACATCTCTGCTGAGGGCCAGTAGGGTACTGCAGAGGCTGGTTAGGGTAACCCGACATCCCACCGGAACCATAGTGCTGTACTGGAAAACCCTAGAAAAACACAGACAGGAGCAGTTTCTGATACACTGTGATTTGACCAGACATTATGTCTCAGCTCTGTATCACAAAGACTCTGCATCATGTGCCAGGGACACAAGGTTTACTTTCTTTTACAGAGTTGTTTGCTTGTTTCAAGTGTCAAGTGCTACTGGGCTGTGGTGTTGCTGTTGTTTGTTTTCTTCTTCCTCTGACTCATTTTGTTTCTACCACATTTGTGACATCACATGTCACATACCGGTGGCAGTGATGAAAAAAAGGCCGCAAACCACTGGCAAAGAAAATGATGTTAATTGTAGAGCTGCTGCTAACGATTATTTTCATAATCTATGAATCTGTGGATTATTTTCTCAATTAATCGATTAATCATTTGGTCCATAAAATATGAGAAAACCTTAAAAAGTGTTGAGCGGTGTTCATCAAACCTGGAAATGATGATGACGATGAATTTTTTAATCATGAAAAAAGCTTTCAGATTTCAGATTATCAAAATAGTTGTCGATTCATTTCGTAATCGATTCATAATCCAGAGTAAACTAACGCTAATACTGGTGTGAAAGGACTGCGTTGTTTTAAGTACATCTTACAAACTGAGCTTTAATAACATAAATATGAGCAGTGTCTTTGCTGTTGGCTTAAGGAAACCCTTGCATAGTGTGATAATCCTCCAGTAATATGTAAAACTGTATAATCCAACTGCAAACTGCAAACACTCTCCTCACTGACCTCTGAGTGGAAATGCCGTTTGAGCCCCTGCTGTCCGCTGAGATAGCCTCCGTGCTGGGCCATCTTCTGAGCCTGTGAGGGGTGAGAGGGATACATGCCCACTGCGGAGGGCGGAGGTCCCGGCCTGGAAGGCACCATCCCACTGGGGTTCATCCCTACAGGGCCACGGGGGCCTGAATGTGACAGGAACTGGGTGCTGTACGTGGGTGCTCCACCCATCTGAGAGGGAACAGGGAAACATAGTGTGAGGTTATTAGTGTTTTCGACAACAGACACTTCAACAGTGAGAGGACAAATAGCCGTTCACCTGTAGTTCTGTGGTGGTTCATACCGAGAGGGAAACTTAATAAAGTATACTTTACATGGCTTTTGAAATGGTGTTAGTTTATGATTAGCCATGGTTAAAAACAATCTTGTTCCTCGACTACATCACAGAGAGAGTATATGGAAAAAAGAATGTGGCACAGCACACAAGCCAAGGGCTTAGCTGAAGAAGTAACTAAAGGAAAGGAACAATGGGGGACAGAGGAGAGGTGTGGGGCAGAGAGGGGGGAGAGAAAGAACAAGAGGGAGGTGAGGTAGAGACAGAAGAACCACAGGACAGTTCTGACACAGGAGAGGAGTCTGGTAACTAAAGGCTCTGTTCCCAGAGTTCTTACAGACTCTGGGAACCACAAGTAAGCCTGTGTTTTGGGACCTAAGTGATCCGTTAGGATGATAAGGTAAAACTAGTTGTTTCAGGTATGAAGGGACCTGATCATTAAGTGCTTTGATTTTAAATAGAATTCTAAACTGTACGGGGAGCCAGTGTAGTGGAGTGATATAGTCTCTCTTTCTAGCTCCTGTCAGAAGTCGTGCTGCAGCATTTTGAATGAACTGAAGGGTTCTAACAGACTTGTGAAAATGTAGTAATCAATGAATCATTGCATGTAGAACAAATGCACATCGAGAGGTGTGATGTTGCTCAGCCCATATCCACTTTTCATAAGAACAAACAGAAACGATGACACTGTATGCTGAGCTGCTGCGCTCACTCCCACTCTGTAAATACAAAGTCTACAGAGTAAATAGTCTGGAACGGCAGAGCAGTGTCAAGTTATGAGATGTCTCTGCTCTTAATGAGAAACATGTGTCGTGAGTGAATGTGTGCAAGCAGCGCAGCCGCCCCAACCCAACCCAACATCAGTACTCCAAACCAGGGCCGCTGTGTGCAAAACACTACAAGCAAGCGACTCCTCAGTGTTGCAGTGCATGAGGACCAGCTCAGATTTCCTGTTATAATGATACGATTAATACATGGATTTGAGTAAATGATGCAGACTGTTCACATTTAAACAAAACAATGACAAGATGGAAAAAGGTGTTTTGGATGAAGTCCTAAAATGACCATGATGTGTCATCATAGATGAAGAAGAAATAATGGCTTCACTGAAAACAATGGTACGAGCCAGTTTATTCACAAACAATATTTATCTGTTTTGGTCTGTTGCACCACACACCCAGTAACACTGCCTGCAGCACTTTGACTCCCCGGTTGCTTGTCAAACACAAGGAGCTACAGTGAGAGGATTTTCAAATCTGACTTGATTTTAAAAACATGGGAGACCACAAAAAAAACACACAACAAAAAAACACAATTTTCAATGTTTTAAACCTGAGAAAGCACAAACTAGATGATCCAGTAAAGACACAGGACCACACATTTGGAATGGAATCTGTTTAAATCAGCCTAAAATCTGTTTAAATCAGCCTACAATCATCCTCTGGTGTGGGGCAGGTTTGAATTTCTGTCAAGGTTAGCTAAGCCACTCTTTATCTCTCATACATGTTGTTGGATATACATAAAGGTTTTACAGTCCCTTAAAATCGCCTCGCTGTCTCCTTTTTTACCATAAGATAATCCTCCACTGTTGTGACTCTGCTGCTGCTCAGAGCAGACACACATCCATCAAGGATGTTATCGATTCATCAGATTTTTTTAATATTCAAATTATAATCCACTCCCAAAAATGTGTTCCAACAGCCCAAATGTGTTTTCTAATAACTCATTGTGCTGTAAAAAGTGTATCTGCAAGAAAGAAACTTTAAAATGAGTGGACAAGTGACCCAGGCTTAACGTCATCTGAGTCTATACTTAAACCTGAGCTGGGAAAGCTTCATGTTCATGTCTCCGGAGCAAATCATTTATTTCAACTCGTCAGTGTTTTGGCAGAATGCCTTCTGCAGTGTACGTGACATTTACTGAATTTATTCTGCCTGTTTCAAATCAGGCACTTTTTCCTTGAAAGAAGCAGAAACAGAGTGCAGTCATACTGTATCTGAGACACAGCAAGCACACACGTGAACATAAACTACACATTAGATGTTTAAATCCAGCATAGAAATCAATACTTGCTATATAATATTATAATTTAGCCTAAACTCACTAAAACAAATGTATTTACCTGTGCGTAGCTCAACTCCTGGTTCTGTTTCTCCTGTATTGCTGCGACAGTTGCCGTGGCAGTGGCAGTTGCCGTGGCGGCGGCAGCGGCAACAGCAGCGGCGGCGGCCTGGGTGAAGTCTGAGGGAGGCCGAGCGCCCAGACCAGCGCCCCCACTGTTACTGGAGTAACTGCAGGGAAGAAGGGAGAAGACGAACGAGGACTTGATGAGTAGGCAGTGAGTCAGACACACGGACTTATGTTAATGAAAGAATCCCACGGTGATCATAAATGTCACAGTGTTGCACTGAAAAATACAAGACGATTCAATTATCACATCTAATGAGGTGTTTATGAATGCAGGTTACAGTGTCCACAACACCACTTGATGTTTGTTCTGCATAGGCCTAGTCTATGTACATCAAGCAAGAAAGTTACCAGGCTCCTCCTCTCCTGTGGAACCAGCTCCCAGTGACAGTTCAGGAGGCGGAGCCTCTCTCTGTAGCTTTTTGATAAAGCTTATAGTTAGAGCTGGCTCAGGGAAACCTGGACCATCTCTTAGTTATGCTGCTTTAGACCCAGACTGCTGGGGGAATTTCCTGTGGTGCACGCACACTCACTCTCTCACACTCAGGGTATGAATATGACTTTATTATTATGTCACTAACCTTGTTCTCGCTCTCCCTAGTTTGTGTCTTTCCTTCCTTCCCTCTCTCTCTCCGTGTCCTCATCTTGCAGGTTGCAGGATCCAGTTTCAAGGTTACTACTATTATTACTATTATTATTATTATTATCATACATATCATCACCATTATTATTATGCTATAATTAAAATTAAAGTCGATATCGGTATCATTTTTATCAACAATCTCTGCTGCTGCTTATATAAATGACATCATAGTTCTATAAACATGTCATCACTGACTCTAACAGTCCTGTATAAACTTATAACTTGATACAATTGGTCCTGGTCTCTTTCTTCTGTCTCTACCTCATCTCCCTCTTGTCCTTTCTCTCCTCCCTTTCTCTACCCCACCTCTCCTCTGTGCCCCATTTTTCCTTTCACCCCAACCGGTCGAGGCAGATGCTGCACATCTGAGTCTGGTTCTGTCAGATTTCTTCTTCTGTTGGAATAGAGTTTTCTCTCCACTGATGCCTAGTGTTTGTTCATTGTTTGAACTGTTTGGTTTCTCTGCTCTGCTCCATGATGTTGTCTATGTACAGAGCCTTGAGATAATGTATGTTATAATTTGGCACTATACAAATAAAACTGAATTGAAAGTGCATCAGACATTTACCTAAATATCAACTTCAGCCCAAAATTCAAGCACTTATTCATCTCACTGTAGCAACTGTATAAATAAACGTACCTTCCACCATAGGCTGAGGAAGGGTTGTAAGCATTGCTGGGACGTCCGTACATGACAGGATGGCCGTAGCCTTTAGATACAGCTTCTCCATAGGACTGTTGTCCCATAAACTGGGAGGCCATGCCAGAGGCCATTCCAGGGCTGCCACCGGGCATCATGTGACTTCCAGAGCTCTCACCTGGACCCATGGGTGCACCGAAGCCCTATATACAGAGGGAGGGAGAGACGTTACAACACTGTAACATGAAGCTACTTAATGATTTTGTGCTGTGTGAGTGCAGGAGCAGCAGACTGTGTGTGGAACAATCACTCATCTATTTTGTTGTTTTCTTTTCTTTTCTCCTTTCTTTATTTTACGATTCAACACTTTTTTCACCTCGTGTATGAAATCCTGTGTCTTTTGAGGCTGACTTTAGCAACGTTTCATTGACAGTAGTTAAAAGGTAAAAGTGTCAAACAATCTCCAAACACAAAACAATGAATGACAGCGCAAGAGGGAGCTGGGGTAGTAGCGTATTCACCGTCTACACAGAATTGTGAGGCCAGCGTTTTGAGATTTTCCCACTCTGGGAGGCGTTTTCAAAAGATGACGATTTCGTCCACACGGAGACGGCGGTTTAGGACCTAAAACGCCTCACGGACAGAAAAGTATGCATATTCACCTAAACTTGTTTCCATGTGGATGGACCCTAAAAAATCCCAGTGGTATTTGGGGAGGGGATGCTTTGATGTATCTAAAGAGGCTTTTTAATGTAATTATAATTTAGTTTTGTGGTTTTGGTTTAGTTTCTACTATGATTATTAACCCATATATGAAAAAAATGATTGAATTTTCTGGTAATTTTGGTCCCTTATTTGTTGTTTCTTATTAATGTTACTATCCACATTGTTATTAATATTCTGCTGCAGTATCTGTTGATATTGACTCTGCAAAACTCTTAAATTAACAATATCTTAGCTGTATTAGATCAAAATCCATATTTATTTTAATTTCAAACAAGAGTCAGGGCTTACTTTAGCGTTTCATCTCCTTCTGTTGTTTCTGAGTTTGTTTATTATCTGAAATACACCAAAGAAAATATCCCAGAGTACTGAGTCACGTGTTACCTGGCTGTGTGTGGGATTGGTGACGCCCAACACTGTGGTTACTACAGAGAGAGATCCTGCGTGCTGATTGGTGCCTGGTTGCCAGGAGACTGGGTCATTTAGGAAGGGGCTGTCACTGCTGTGGAAGGACACAAAGCCAAGGTGAAGGAGCCAGTGTTCATTCACAGATACAAACATTCAATATCACTGTATGTTATGTTATTATTCACATGTTAAAAATGAATTCCTCTTCTTCGGGCTCACAGCAGAAAACAGTGTTGAGCACAAGGTTGTCAATTCATCATTTACTCTGCTGTGTTAAACAGAACTTGAGCATGGTTTCTTCATCCAACAGTTGAGGTAACAAACCACTTCCTCAACAGGAAGCTAGCCTTACTGTAAAAATCAGGTTACAGATGTTAAGAGCTTTACCACAATCATAACTGACTTTTAACGATTTTACAAAAGATTTTGCTTATTTGGCTGCTTTTTGATGCTGCTTTGGTTTGAGGAAACCTAACAAATCAGTATTCTTTCAAATAGGCTGAGTAAAAAAAAATTGCCGGCAACAGATTTGTCTTCACAGAGTGTGAATAAAGATCTAAAGTCAATGATTTTCATTTATCCTCATTTGTGTGTAGATCAGTCAGCAGGGGCAGCCATGCCTGCA